>NC_068448.1:71876617-72176617 GCF_023373465.1 Oncorhynchus keta
GAGAGCGAGGGCGAGAGGGGGAGAGAGAGAGCGAGGGCGAGAGGGGAGAGAGAGAGCGAGGGCGAGAGGGGGAGAGAGCAAGAGGGGGGAGAGAGCGGAGCGAGGGCGGAGAGAGCAAGAGGGGGGAGAGAGCTGGGGCGAGAGCTAGGGCGAGAGCGAGGGCCAGAGGGGGGAGAGAGCGAGCAGAGATAGAGAGATAGTGTATTGGAAATTACAGTGAACGAGGGGTCAGGACGGACAATCACATACTCTTACAGTCACGTCCAGAAGGAGATGGACAGAGATGTTTTCCAAGCCTACAGACTTTTTCCTGGCATTTAGGTGCTGTCCATCGGAAAGGCTCACTGACAATGAGTGGAGGTAGATGGAAAGACAGAAAAGTCTAATTCATTTAAAGTGGAATCTCTCCCTCTCCTCTCGTCCCTCGCTCTCCCGTCCGTCCATCCCTCTCACACACCCCCCTCCTTCTCACACACACACCCCCGTCCCTCTCTCACTCACACCCCCTAGTCCCTCTCTCACACCCCCCAGTCCCTCTCACCCACACACACCCCCCATCCCTCTCACACACCCCCTCCCTCTCACACACACACACACACACACACACACACCCCCATCGTCCCTCACACACACACCCCCCGTCCCTCTCTCACACACACCCCGTCCCTCTCTCACACACACACCCCCACATACCCCCACCGTCCCTCTCACACACACACCCCCCCCGTCCCTCTCACACACACCCCGTCCCTCTCTCACACACACCCCGTCCCTCTCACACACACACCCCGTCCCTCTCACACACACACACACACCCCCGTCCCCCACACACACACACCCCCAGTCCACACACACACCCCCGTCCCTCTCACCCCCACACACACCCCCGTCCCTCACACACACCCCCCCTCTCTACCCAGTCTCTCACACCCCCCCGTCCCTCTCACCCCCCCCCGTCCCTCTCACACCCCCCCCAGTCCCTCTCTCACACACCCCCCGTCCCTCTCTCACACCCCCCAGTCCCTCACACACACACCCCCCGTCCCTCACACACACACACCCCCCCGTCCCCTCTCTACCCAGTCTCTCTCACCCCCCCAGTCCCTCTCTCACACCCCCGTCCGTCCCATCCCTCTCTCACCCCCCGTCCCTCTCTCACACCCCCCAGTCCCTCTCACACACACACCCCCCGTCCCCTCTCTCACACCCCCCAGTCCCTCTCTCACACACACACCCCCAGTCCCTCACACACACACACACCCCCCGATCCCTCTCTCACACACACACACCCCCGTCCCTCACACACACACACCCGTCCCCTCACACACACACCCCACACACACACACCCCCAGTCCCTCACACACACACACACACACACACACACACCCCCCCAGTCCCACACACACACACACACACCCCCCAGTCCCACACACACCACACACACACACACACACACCCCAGTCCCTCACACACACACACACCACACACACACACACACACACACACACACACACACACCCCCAGTCCCTCACACACACCCCCGTCCCTCACACACACACACCCCCAGTCCCTCTCACACACCCCACACACACACCCCCCCGTCCACACACACCCCCGTCCCACACACACCCCCCCGTCCCACACACACCCCGTCCCACACACACACACACACACACACACACACCTCTCTCCATAGGGGGTAGACATAGGCAAAGGCCAGTTATCCAAACAATTTCATGCTGCGCTTTTTATAGTCCTGTCTGTGGATTGTGACACAAAGTCAGACTACCAACAAACCCTGCCCCACACTCAACTCAATCTTACTCCCTCCACAGCTTTCACCCGACTCTTTCCACCCAACACAGCTGGGAGGTATAGTGTGCATGAAGGTGGTTAATGTTTCACGGTTTACTAAATGTGGACTGAACTAAACACTAGGGTCTGGCCCACTTCCACTAGCTCTTTTGGAAGTTGGAACAGCGCTCCCTCTTTTCTCTCCCAACACCCCCTGGCCCTGCAAGCCCAGCCACCCTTCACATTGATTTCTATAAATGGAACATTGATTGTGGACAAAGTTCAGGAAATATAGCCAGAACTCCACCCAACCCACTTTCTACTCACTCAAAAACACAGGAATAGATACCCTCTCCCAGATCCCAGTCTCAACACAGCTTGCGTTGTTATAACTCACTGTCACTCCAGGGGGTCAGAAGTTTACACACACACAGTGTGGTGAAGGTACCACATTCATCTGTACAAACAATAGTACGCAAGTATAAAAACCATGTGACCACACAGCCGTCATACCACTCAGGAAGGAGACACGTTCTGTCTCCTAGAGATGAACGTATTTTGATGCGAAAAGTGCAAATCAATCCCAGAACAACAAAGGACCTTGTGAAGATGCTGGAGGAAACAGGTACAAAAGTATTTATATCCACAGCAAAACGTGTCCTTTATCGACATAACATGAAAGGCCGCTCAGCAAGGAAGAAGCCATTGCTCCATAACTGCTATAAAAAAGCCAGACTACGGTTTGCAACTGCACATGGGGACAAAGATCATACTTTTTGGAGAAATGTCCTCTGGGCTGATGAAACAAAATAGAACTGTTTGGCCATAATGACCATAGTTTTAATTTTTTAATTTTTTTAATTGTACCTTTATTTTACTAGGCAAGTCAGTTAAGAACAAATTCTTATTTTCAATGACGGCCTAGGAACAGTGGGTTAACTGCCTGTTCAGGGGCAGAACGACAGATTTGTACCATGTCAGCTCGGGGATTCGAACTTGCAACCTTTCGAGTCCAACACTAACCACTAGGCTACCCTGCCGCCCCAGTTATGTTTGGAGGAAAAAGCGAGATGCTTGCAAGTCGAAGAACAGCATCCCAACCGTGAAGCACGGGGGTGGCAGCACCATGTTGTGGGGGTGCTTTGCTGCAGGAGGGACTGCTGCACTTCACAAAATTGGCATCATGAGGTAGGAAAATTGTGGATATATTGAAGCAACATCTCATGACATCAGTCAGGAAGTTAAAGCTTGCTCGTAAATGGCTCTTCCTAATGGACAATGACCCCAAGCCTACTTCCAAAGTTGTGGCAAAATGGCTTAAGAACAACAAAGTCAAGGTATTGGAGTGGCCATCACAAAGCCCTGACCTCAATCCCATAGAAAATATGTGGGCAGAACTGAAAAGGCGTGTGCGAGCAAGGAGGCCTACAAACGTGACACCAGCTCTGTCAGTACGAATGGGCAAAAATTCACCCAACTGACTGTGGGAAGCGTGTGGAAGGCTACCTGAAACGTTTGACCCAAGTTAAACCATTTAAAGGCAATACTACCAAATACTAATTGAGTATATGTAAACGTCTGGGAATGTGACGAAATAAATAAAAGCTGAGATAAAAATCACTAATATTATTCTGACATTTCACATTCTTAAAAGAAAGTGGTGATCCTAACTGACCTAAAACCGGGAATATGGGATTAAATGTCAGGAATTGTACATACGTACACACACTACCGTTCAAAAGTTGGGTGTCACTTAGAAATGTCCTTCTGAAAGGAAAGCACATTTTTTCATTTGCACATCTTAATCTTTTCTTTTTATTGGCCAGTCTGAGATACAGCTTTTTATATATAATATATAATATAATATATATATATATTTTTCTTTCCAACTCTGCCTAGAAGTCCAGCATCCCGGAGTCTCCTCTTCACTGTTGACGTTGAGACTGGTGTTTTGCGGGTACTATTTAATGAAGCTGCCAGTTGTGGACTTGGGAGGCGTCTGTTTTTCAAACTAGACACTAATGTACTAGTCCTCTTGCTCAGTTGTGCACCAGGGCCTCCCACTCCTCTTTCAATTCTATTTAGAGCCCATTTGCGCTGTTCTGTAAAGGGAGTAGTAGACAGCATTGTACGAGATCTTCAGTTTCTTGGCAATTTCTCACACGGAACAGCCTTCAATTCTCAGAACAAGAATTGACTGAGTTTTAGAAGAAAGTCTTTGTTTCTGGCCATTTTGAGCCTTTTATCTAACCCACAAATGCTGATGCTCCAGATACTCATCTAGTGTAAAGAAAAGGCGGTTTTATTGCTTCTTTAAATCAGAACAACATATTTCAGCTGTGCTAACATAATTGCAAAAGGGTTTTCTAATGATCAATTAGCCTTTTAAAATGACAAACTTGGATTAGCTAACACAATGTGCCATTGGAACACAGGAGTGATGGTTGCTGATAATGGGCCTCTGTACGCCTACTTAGATACTCCATTAAAAATACAAATCTGCCGTTTCTAGCTACAATAGTCATTTTTTTATATTTTAGAATATTAGCCCTTTTTCTTCTCCCCAATTTCATGGTATCCAATTGTTAGTAGCTACTATCTTGTCTCATCGCTCCAACTCCCGTACGGGCTCGTGAGAGACGAAGGTTGAAAGTCATGCGTCCTCCGATACACAACCCAACCAAGCCGCACTGCTTCTTAACACAGCGTGCATCCAACCCGGAAGCCAGCCTGTACCAATGTGTCGGAGGAAACACCGTGCACCTGGTAACCTTGGTAGCGCGCACTGCGCACGGCCCACCACAGGAGTCGCTGGGGCGCGAGGAGACAAGGATATAATGACGCCACGTAGAATTTTGCGCTACACAGCATTCCTAACATAGCCCACAATGTCTGCTGTGTGGATCGAGCAGTCAACAAGTCAATTTCAGCCAGACAACTCAAAGGCGGAATCCATTAAAGCCAAGATAATGGAATTCATTGCCCTTGACAATCAACCGTTCTCTATCGTGGGTGATGCTGGCTTTCGCTGACTGGTCGGGCACCGGTGAACACTACCAAGTGCACTATTCTTCTGAAATTATCGTACCGGAGTTACACAGTAATAGCTTCACTGCTATTAGCTTCACGACATGCATACGATGGAAGAACGTTTGGGTCTTTGCATGTCAAAAAAGACACAGTAACACTGTCAAAACTGTACAAAAAAGTCTGCAAACACCAGCCACGAACGATATGTTTACAATACCGCATTGGTAATAAAGCATAATTTGTTTTACCGCAACTTCTGGGGTACCTAGCTAGCACCAATACAAACAGCCTGAAAACAATGACCAGTAAAAACTGTAGTCATTTTCATTATTCATAACAATGATTTAGGAATGCTTGTGAATAAGTATTAGCTAGGTAGCCACTTGCCTATTGAAATTGAACTTCAATCCATGAAAATAAATAGATAGCCAGCTATTTAACTCTGTTGCCCAAAGCTAACGTTATAATCAGCCAGCTAGCTTAATCTGGCTCGACCGAACCGGGTTGTGTTGTGTAGCTAGCCACAATAAGGATTAGGCACAATAGTGGAATTTGTGGTTTGCCTTCAAAATAAAAGTGTCATTGACAGTGATGCAAATGACTACAAATAGTAGAATTATGCCATTCTTTTATTTTGAAGGCTAAGCGCAAGGTCCACTATTGTGCCTAATCCTTCTTGTGGCTAGCTTCAGATGAGTCCGACCACCATTAACCAAATAAGAAATGCCTTATAAATGAGGGTTATTTTAGATGACACCTAGCTATATAGTTAGCTAGTTAACTATAGCTACTGAAACAGATGTAATTTTGCTATGTTTTTGGGGAGGAAGATTGTTTGCATCCATGAGCTAGCTAGCTCTTTTTATGACCAGCACTGTAGGTGTGCGAGACAATTTTACCAGCATCATAGCATACGTATCGATGAATCGCTGTGACATATGAAATACGAGGGGTAGTGTAATCAATGTGTAATAACTAGTAAACAATGGTTGAAGGCGTTGAATTCTGATGAGACGTGCAGTCATAGTCAGGTCCTGATTGGTCAACAAGCTTATTTGACATAGAAATCCTGGTAGAGAATGAAACGACTGAACAAATGAACAACAAACCAGCACTGCAAGTAAGTGAAATAAATATGTTTTGATTAGCTTTACTGGTAATGGGGACATAAGTAAATGCCAACAAAATAACTTTTTGGTCAGTGTGGTGTGTGCGTGTATGTAATCTTTATTTAACTAGGCAAGTCACTTAATAACAAATTCTTATTTACAACGACGGCCCGGACGACGCCGGGCCAATTGTGCGCCGCCCTGTGGGACTCCCAATCATGGCCAGTTGTGATACAGCCTGGATTCAAACCAGGGACTGTAGTGACGCCTCTTGCACAGAGATGCATTGCCTTAAAACACAGACATGGATGCAGCGGTCTAACTATTGAACTCTACTAGAATGCTAAAAAGGCTGCTAACATTTTAAAATGTTGGTATAGTTAAAATATTGGATATCGGCCAAAAATGTCATATCGGTGCATCACACATTTAGACTCTTTTCTACATTGTAGATTAATAGTGAAAACAAACTATGAAATAACACATATGGAATCATGTAGTAAACAAAAGTGTTAAATCTAAATATATTTTAGATTCTTCAAAGTAGCCACCCTTTGCCTTGAAGACTTCACTGAATCCCTCCAGCCAATACACAGAGGAAAAATATATGCTCTGATCACACACACACACCATCTCTCAGACTCCAACCAAACCCCCTTTTTCATCTCTCTGATCCCTTTCAAGGGCAAGAGCGAAGAGACAGGACAAAGTTCACTTGGCAGTTTCTTTCCCCTCGTCCTTTGGTATGAGCTGAAGGGGGATCAACATGATCACCATAAATAAACACTAATTGGTGGCTCATTTTGTTCGTTCTTGCATGGCTGATTCACTGCCTCCGGGCAAATATGAATCATTTATTACAGAGACTGGGTGGAGCGATAGCAAGCTAGCTACCAGGCACTGGATTCATTCTGCTCTCATGCCGGTCCACTAATTCCTGGGCACTCATGACTGCTATCTGAATAATATGCAAATTACCCATTCTGCCCAAACCCCCTCCAATGTCCAACCCTCCTCTCATTGGGTTTGGCAGGCGCTGCCCTGCTCCAGCTGGCAAGGACGATACAGGACAGAGGGAAAGGGTGGAAGAGCTCCAGCATGGAAGCAAGGAGGAGGGCAATTCCACGGTAACAGCATGATGCGGGAAAAAACAACAAAACTAAACAAACATTTACATGAAGAACAGTGCAGTTGCTAAGTTTGGTAACAGAATGACAGCACAAACCGCTATTTGGTTACCAAACTTTGCATCTGCACTGTTCTTCATGTAAATGTATTTATATACATAGAGTTGTTTAACTTTGCAATCATAGGTTGTTTGTTTGTGGTGTTATAAAGTGACAAATGTGTCTCAGGATCATTTTGTTACTGTGGAATTGCCCAGGAGCCAAGGGAAGGAGGAACAGGGTTGGAAGGAGTGAAGACGAAGGCCTCAACGGCCAGTTGACATTTCACTGATACTTGTGTGGAGGAGATTAGGGAGGGGAGAGAGAGGAGCTGGCTCAGACAGACTGCCATCTCCCTCCAATGGGGGTTTTAATGTGTGTGTGTGTGAGTGTGTCAGGGGGGAGACCCTCAGTGAAGGGGACAATCTGAGATAAACCCTGCCATGGGCCACCTCAGTGTAGACCTTGGCTACAGCGCCCAAAAACTCATTCACCTTTCAGAACTTCGTAAGAGTGGAGCACCACTTACGGTGCTTTAAAAAAATAATGACATAGGTCTGATGTGTAATTTCTTCTAGCATTTTACGGACATGAAGAAGAATGCGTGTCCCCATCAAAAGCAGGCTTGTGAACATAACCACGGAAAACACAGTTTGACATGTTGAATATTACATGAAGACAAATCTACAAAAAAACTGAACTTTACACTACCGGCTTAATATCGTATTCCTTCTGGCTGTGCGGTGCGTTCCTATGTTTATGTATGGCGTGTTTGTTCTTAGCAGGTTATTAGAGCAGAAAATGGGCAGTTTGGAGTCTGGGCGGATAAGTGGAGCTCGCTGTGGTTTGGAGTCGATACGCCGAAAACGTTCCGCGGACCGGTCCTACCTCCCATCATGCACCTTGTCAGGAGGAACATTCCTCACCTCCCGTCATCCAAAGTGGTATGGGAGGACAAGGGATGGCAGAAGAGGGATGAGCGAGGGAGAAGGGGAGGGACAGGGGAGAGATAGAAAGGTCAGGGGCGGGAGAAGGCCGTATAAATAGCAGCAGGCGGCCACCCCGGCCGAGGTGTGTCTGCCATCCATGCGGCGCTTGTCTCCCCTGATCAGTCAGTGTAAGCCAAGACGTGCCACCATCGGGAGGACACCAGCAGCGCGGATGCTGGTTCTCCTCACCCCCTCATGTTGGGCAACAGGGCCCTGGGCAACGCTAGGTCTGTCAGCTCCCTGCTCCTCCACAAGCACATACACTCCTATGTTGCTCTTATCACACAGCATCAGCACACAGAGAAGAGGAGGATGGAGGACTGGTGGCCTTCTGCCTGACCTGCATGTTGCCTGGAGTGAAAGAACCATCAGAGAGAAACAGAACCCCTCCATCTGACTGGTTGGGGGGGGTTGTGTGTCATCACAGCATTCCATATAATTATTCCTTAACTGGGCCTCTTTTGCATTTGATGTTTTAGCAGCGACACCAGTGGTGCTGATGCAAGAAAGGTGTTGAGAAGATGCCAGGAGAGACTTTACATCTGTTCGGTAGAAGGATTTGTTTAAATCGCCTGTCTTGATAAGAAACAATTGTTGGCAGAATGTGTGCAATTAGGACTAATCAATTAGTGTGTTCATGCGTTTTAACTCTTCACAGCTCATATAGACAGAAACACACAGCTCATATAGACAGAAACACATTTCAAAAACTAGCCATATTCTGAAAGTAAACCCGAGGTCACGCAGGCAAAATCTATCCAGTTCCCAGGAACACTGGCACATGTCACTGAAGACGGATACATAAATATATTTGAAATCAGATTCACTTGTTCCTTGCTAATCCTCACTTTCACAGATGGCTCCTTATCCCAGACCAGGACCAACCTGAAGACCCCCTGGCTTCCAGACCTCTCACCCAAGCCCCATGCTGGGTTTGGGTACATCTGTTGTGAGTAGTAGAAGAGAGGAGTTGAGACATATCATAAATCACTGTAGCGGTAGAATTTTAATTAGTGTAAAGTCAGCCGTTTCCTGTAAGAGGATCAGGCTGTGTGGCGGGTCACTGTGGCTGGGCTCCTCTGAGCGTGTCTCAAAGAGAGATAAGGGGCCTACCACGTGTTCTCTTCATCTCCCCAATGGGAGAGGACCATGATAAACTTTCAATCTGGCCCGGGTTTCTTGACAATTGATAGATAATTCTTGAGCGGGGGCAGGCTGAATCTAAAAGAGTTTAATCCTGACCTGCTTTGAGTATGGCCTTTATGCTACACACCCAGAAGGATCAAGGGAAAATAGCTGCATGAATAGCAAACAATTATTTAAAAAAGGACTGATTTTAATACAAACGGTTCCATGATATCCAGCCATTCCCACCACCCATATCCCTTTTGGGAGGGATTTTTAGTCTGGACGCTTCCTGAGATGTGGGAAGACCCAATGCCATGCAAATGTTACAACAAAGTTAGATATTATAGGTGGAAATTCAACCTAGTGATGGATAATGAGACTATTTATCCGATTCTGGGTTCAGTACCTCACATCTCTCGGTGGAGTACGGTGGGTCGATTAAAAAGAGAAACGCGTTCTATAGAGAACAGTCGCTTGGACTAACTGACCCGACTCATTGACCTACTTTGTCATAAACTCCTCCCACAGGAATTGTCCCTCCCTGCCGTGAACACACTAGGTCCTTCAGGAGTGCACACTACGAGCATAGGGCCATGCAGCCTCAAATACACAAGGTCTAATCAATACGGCAACAAATGAAGCTGAAGCTCCATAATTTACTTCACTGTGTTCATTCATTATTAAAATCCATTTGTGGAGAGAAATAATTTAAAAACAACCACACAACTTCTGACCACATCTAGGCACAGTTAAGCAGTGGGGTAGTGGTGCCTGGCAAAGTGGGTATACTCAAATTTAGCAAAAAAAATAAATCAAACATGACCCTCCTGGCGAAACAAATTAAATTGTATTTGTCGCTTCGTAGACTAAAAGTGAAATGCTTCATTATGGGTCCATTTCCAACAATGCAGAGTTAGAAAGTTAATATAAAATAATGAAAATAGTGACCAGGAATGAATACATAACTGAGGTAGCTATGTACTGTACATATCTATGTACTGTATCTATGTACTGTACATATCTATGTACTGTATCTATGTACTGTATTTATGTACTGTACATATCTAGGGGTAAAGTGACTAGTCAACAGGATTGATAGGACAGTCGTGCACGATGGTAAAAATTTCCTTTCGTTTGAGTTCTCTTCGATTTATCAGGTTTGTACTCTCCGAATCACTCTCTCACAAACACACACTTGAAGTCGGAAGTTTACATAAACTAGTTTTAATGACTCCAACCCAAGTTTTTCAACCACTCCACAAATTTCTTGTTAAACTATAGTTTTGGCAAGTCGGTTAGGACATCTACTTTGTGCATGACACAAGTCGGTAAGGACAACTACTTTGTGCATGACAAGGAATTTTTTCATCAATTGTTAACCGACAGATTATTTCACTTAAAATGAACTGTATCACAATTCCAGTGGCTCAGAAGTTTAGACACACTAAGTTGACTTGGCCTTTAAACAGATTGGAACATTCTTTAGAAGCTTGTGATAGGCTAATTGACATCATTTGAGTCAATTGGAGGTGTACCTGTGGATGTATTTCAAGGCCTACCTTCAAACTCAGTACCTATTTGCTTGACATCATGGGGAAAATCCAAATAAGCCAGCCAAGACCTCAGAAAAAAACATTGTAGACCTCCACAAGTCTGGTTAATCCTTGGGAGCAATTTCCAAACGCCTGAAGGTACCACGTTCATCTGACCACGCAGCCGACATACCGCTCAGGAAGGAGACGCGTTCTGTCTCCTAGAGATGAACATACTTTGATGTGAAAAGTGCAAATCAATCTCAGAACTACAGCAAAGGACATTGTGAAGATGCTGGAGGAAACGATATGAAAGTATATCCACAGTGAAACAAGTCCTATATCAACAACCTGAAAGGCTCCAAAACCGCCATAGAAAAAAAAAAAAAGACTACGGTTTGCAACTGCACATGGGGACAAAGATCATACTTCTGGAGAAATGTCCTCTGGTTTGATGAATCAAAAATAGAACTGTTTGGCCATAATGACCATCGTTAAGTTTGGTGGAAAAAGAGTGAGTCTTGCAAGCTGAAGAACTCCATCCCAACCGTGGAGCACGGGGGTGGCAGCATCATGTTGTGGGTATGCTTTGCTACACTTCACAAAATAGATGGCATCATGAGGTGAAACTATGTGGATATATCGAAGCAACATCTCAAGACATCAGTCAGGAAGTTAAAGCTTGGTCGAAAATGGGTCTTCCAAATGGAGAATGACCCCAAGCAGACTTCCACAGTTGTGGCAAAATGGCTTCAAGGATGACAAAGTCAAGGTATTGGAGTATATATAATATAAAAATATATATATATATATTTAAGGTATTGGAGTGGCCATCACAATGCCCTGACCTCAATCCTAAAGAAAATTTGTGGGCAGGACTGAAAAGGCGTGTGTGAGCAAGGAGGCCTACAAACCCGGCTCAGTTACACCAGCTCTGTCAGGAGAAAGGGGCCAAAATTCACCCAACTTATTGTGGGAAGCTTGTGGAAGGCTACCTGAAACATTTAACCCAAGTTAAAAATGTTAAAGGCAATGCTACCAAATACTATTTGAGTGTATGTAAACTTCTGACCCACTGGACATGTGATGAAAGAAATAAAAGCTTAATAAATCCTGTTAAGGAGGCTGCAATTTTTCAGCTTTTTGTTAAAAATCGCGCAAAATTTCAACGTCCTGCTACCCATGCCAGGAATATAGTATATGCATATGATTAGTATGTGTGGATAGAAAACACTGAAGTCTCTAAAACTGGTTAAATCATGTCTGACTATAACAGAACAAGGAAATCCCAAGGAAAACTGTTCACAAAAAAAAAAACACACAAGAAATATCCCTCCGCCAGTCTGTGTATGGTCTGTGGCAAGGGAAAATAGATAGCGCCCAGTTTACAATGCCTACAGCTTCCACACGATGTCGCCAGTACTGGCAATTGGCCTGAAGTTTATCCTTGGTTAGATGAGGAATAGGCACTTCCTGTCTTCGGGTCCCTCAGAGGAAGTTATGAAAGGGAGAATATGGACCATGATTTCAAGACTTGCTGCTATAGAATACAGATCGCCCCGTGATCAATTATTAACGTTTACTAATACCTAAAGTTCGATTACAAAAGTAGTTTCAAGTGTTTTGTCAAAGTTTATAGGCAACTTTTTTAATTTAAAAAAATGACATTGCGTTTTTGAAAGCAGTTTTTTCCTGATCAGACGGGCTTCATTAATGGACATTTTGGGTATACATTGACAGATTTAAATAAAATAAAAAAGAGACAATTGTGATGTTTGTGTGACATATAGGAGTGCCAACAAAGAAGCTCGTCAAAGGTAATGAATGTTTTATATTTTATTTCTGCGTTTTGTGTAGCGCCGGCTACGCTTACTATTCTGTTTACGTCCCCTTTGGGTGTTTCGGGGGTTGCATGCTATCAGATAATAGCTTCTCATGCTTTCGCCGAAAAGCATTTTAAAAATCTGACATGTTGGATAGATTCACAACGAGTGTAGCTTTAATGGAGTACCCTGCATGTGTGTTTTACTGAAAGTTTGAGTTGTATCGAGTACTATTAGTTGTCACTGAAATCTCCGTTGATTTCCGCTGATGTTGATCCCTGTACAGGGCTGCAGCCCTAAGAGGTTTTAAATAAATCACTCTACTATAATTCTGACATTTCACATTCTTAAAATAAAGTGGTGATCCTAACTGACCTAAGACAGGGTATTTTTACTCGGATTAAATGTCAGGAATTGTGAAAAAACCTTTTGGCTAGCAGTGTTTCGGTCCTCCTCAATGTCATACATGTGATGGTAGAGTTTCCTAATCAATGCCCTCCCGATTTATATAATGATGATCTGTATCATTGTACCTACTTTGGAGTCAACATTTAAATTGGGAAGGATTTCTGGGTAAAGACTTTAGCAATGTTCATTCAAACACTGCATGATGACTGAACTGCGCATCACAAAGATTCAACCAAGACTTCGGACCAACATTTTTGAATACCTGGTTGTCATACCAGCGTATTTACTGGTAGATATAAATTGAAACTCCTTTCCTACCAATCTTGTTCTTATGTGAACTGCTGTGCGCTCTTGCTGCCCAAAGATGATATTCCCCTGAAACTAGGCTGAGTGGAGCACGCAGGTGGATATATTTCACATGTTTTTTGTATGATATCATAACCGGCATCGATAAAAGACAGTACTGTTCAGCCGTCTTCATCGACCTGGCCAAGGCTTTCGGCTCTGTCAATCACCATATTCTCATCGGCAGACTCAGTAGCCTCGGTTTTTCTAATGACTGCCTTGCCTGGTTCTCCAACTACTTTGCAGACAGAGATCAGTGTGTCAAATCGGAGGGCATGTTGTCCGGTCCTCTGGCAGTCTATGGGGGTGCCACAGGGTTCAATTCTCGTGCCGACTCTTTTCTCATTATATATCAATGATGTTGCTCTTGCTGCAGACGACACCATTCTGTATACTTCTGGCCCTTCCTTGGACACTGTGCTATCTAACCACCAAACGAGCTTCAATGCCATACAACACTCCTTCCGTGGCCTCCAACTGCTCTTAAACGCTAGTAAAACCAAATGCATGCTTTTCAACCGTTCGCTGCCTGCACCCACACGCCCGACTAGCATCACCACCCTGGATGGTTCCGACCTAGAATATGTGGACATCTATAAGTACCTAGGTGTCTGGCCAGACTGTAAACTCTCCTTCCAGACTCATATCAAACATCTCCAATCCAAAATCAAATCGAGAATCGGCTTCCTATTTCGCAACAAAGCCTCCTTCACTCACGCCGCCAAACTTACCCTAGTAAAACTGACTATCCTACCGATCCTCGACTTCAGCAATGTCATCTACAAAATGGCTTCCAATACTCTACTCAGCAAACTGGATGCAGTTTATCACAGTGCCATCCGCTTTGTTACTAAAGCACCTTATACCACCCACCACTGCGACCTGTAAGCTCTAGTCGGCTGGCCCTCGCTACATATTCGTCGCCAGACCCACTGGCTCCAGGTCATCTACAAGTCCATGCCAGGTAAAGCTCCGCCTTATCTCAGTTCACTGGTCATAATAGCAACACCCACCCGTAACACGCACTCCAGCAGGTCTATCTCACTGATCATCCCTAAAGCCAACACCTCATTTGGCCGCCTTTCCTTCCAGTTCTCTGCTGCCTGTGACTGGAACGAATTGCAAAAATCGTCTGAGACTTCTCCCTCACCAACCTTAACTTCTTCGATATAGGGGGCGCTCTTTTAATTTTTGGATAAAAAACGTTTGTTTTAAACAATATATTTTGTCACGAAAAGATGCTCGACTATGCATACAATTGACAGCTTTGGAAAGAAAACTGATGTTTCCAAAACTGCAAAGATATCTGTTAGTGCCACAGAACTGATGCTACAGGTGAAACCAAGATGAAATTTCAAACAGGAAATGCCCCAGATTCTGAAGGCGCTGTGTTCCAATGTCTCTTTCTGTCGTTTCCCCAAGGTGTCTGCAGCATTGTGACGTATTTGTAGGCATATCATTGGAAGATTGACCATAAGAGACGACATTTACCAGGTGCCCGCTTGGTGTCCTCCGTCGAAATTATCGCGTAATCTCCAGCTGCGTGCATTTTTTCCATTTGGTTCAGAGGAGAAACCAAACTGCCATGAATGATTACTCATCAAATAAATATGTGAAAAACACCTTGAGGATTGATTCTAAACAACGTTTGCCATGTTTGTAGATATTATGGAGTAAATGATTTTATTTGAATGCTTTTCTTGTTTTTGTGAAAATGTTGCCTGCTGAATGCTAGGCTTAATGCTATGCTAGCTATCAATACTCTTACACAAATGCTTGTGTAGCTATGGTTGAAAAGCATATTTTGAAAATCTGAGATGACAGTGTTGTTAACAAAAGGCTAAGCTTGTGAGCCAATATATTTATTTCATTTGCGATTTTCATGAATAGTTAACGTTGCGTTATGGTAATGAGCTTGAGGCTATTACGCTCCCGGATACGGGATTGCTCGACGCAAGAAGTTAAACATCTGCTATCTGAGCAGCTAACCGATCGCTGCAGCTGTACATAGTCCATCGGTAAATAGCCCACCCAATTTACCTACCTCATCCCCATACAGTTTTTATTTTATTTTATTTACTTTTCTGCTCTTTTGCACACCAGTATCTCTACCTGCACATGACCATCTGTTCATTTATCACTCCAGTGTTAATCTGCTAAATTGTAATTATTGGCCTACCTCCTCATGCCTTTTGCACACAATGTATATAGAATCCTTTTTTTAAATGTATTATTTATTTGGTTTTTTTCTACTGTGTTATTGACTTGTTTATTGTTTACTCCATGTGTAACTCTGTGTTGCTGTCTGTTCACACTGCTTTATCTTGGCCAGGTCGCAGTTGTAAATGAGAACTTGTTCTCAACTAGCCTACCTGGTTAAATAAAGGTGAAATTTAAAAACGTATTACTCTATCGTACTACATCACTAATACAGTGTACACCTTCACGACACTACTTTGATACGCATCAGTGGGGATTAAGAAGAGCATACGCAATGCCCAATAGAGGGGCTAGAATAGATGAGAGAGAATTAGACATTCCAATTAGGATCTGGCTAAAAATACTTGAATCCGTTCTAGAACCCATTGCCCTTTGTGGTTGTGAGGTCTGGGGTCCGCTCACCAACCAAGATTTTCACAAAATGGGACAAACACCAAATTGAGAGACTGCTTGCAGAATTCTACAAAAACAAATATCCTCAGTGTACAACGTAAAACACCAAATAATGCATGCAGAGCAGAATTAGGAGGATACACGCCAATTATCAAAATCCAGAAAAAAGAGCAGTTAAATTCTACAACCCCCTAAATGGAAGCAATTCCAAACCTTCCATTACAAAGTCATCACCTACAGAGAAATTAACCTTGATAAGAGCCTCATAAACAACTGGTCCTGGGGCTCTGTTCACAAACACACTTCAGAGCCCTAAGACAGCAACACAATTAGACCCAATCAAATCATGAGCAAACAAAAATAATTACTTGACACATTGGAAAGAATTAAAAACAGAGTAAACTAGAACACTATTTGACCCTAAAACAGAGAGTACACAGTGTCAGAACACCTGACCACTGTAACAGACCCACAATTAAGGAAATCTTTGACTATGTACAGACTCAGTGAGCATAGCCTTGCTGTTGAGAGAAGCCACCGTAGGCAGACCTGGCTCTCAAGAGAAGACCGGCTATGTGCACACTGTCCACAAAATGAGGTGGAAAAAGAGCTGCACTTCCTAATGTCCTGCCCAATGTATGACCATATTAGAGACACCTATGTCCCTCAGATTACACAGATCCACAAAGAATTGGAAAACAAACACAATTTGGATAAACTCCTATATCTATTGGGTGAAATACTGTCTGCAATCACAGCAGCAAGATTTGTGACCTATTGCCACAAGGGCAACGAGTGA
The DNA here is from genome assembly GCF_023373465.1 of Oncorhynchus keta. Taxonomy (NCBI): domain Eukaryota; kingdom Metazoa; phylum Chordata; class Actinopteri; order Salmoniformes; family Salmonidae; genus Oncorhynchus; species Oncorhynchus keta. Next base: position 71,893,355 of record NC_068448.1, read on the forward strand.
AGAACAAACACCATTGTAAATACAACCTATATTTATGGTTTATTTATTTTCCCTTTTGGACTTTGGACTATTTGCACATCATAACACTGTATATAGACATAAATAAAAGAATAAAGACATTTCAAATGTTAACTCATTATCTATCGCATTTGCTATGGCAATGTAAATATATGTTTCCCATGCCAATAAAGCCCTTAAATTGAGAGCGAGATCAAGGAAGAGAACTTGAGAGAGAAAAAGTGAAACGAGAAAGGACTTACTCTCCTTACTCCTCTAGAATCTGACTCCAGCAGCACAGGGCTGATTAATCATCAAACCTGGATTGTGCTTCCCCCGAATTAAGGTCACAAAATGTACAATCACATAAAATAGATTTTACAATATTTCTGATGTAAGCCTAATTGGAGGTATTGCCAGCTTCCACACATAAAATCTAAAAACTCTCAGCAGACAATGCATGACGACCGACAGTAGCATGGGACACCATCAAAGCCTACAAGTTTAATTAGTCTGAGACCGTTTAATAAAAGTGTACTGTGCATCCATCTAGCTAGTTTAGGGCACTACTGCCATTCATTCCATCAAAAGGAGAAGCAGATATGAAATATTGGGGAAATGTTGATGCCCGGGAGTGAAATCAGGTCACCAAATGTGATTGTTAACCACTACTCTCCCACCCGATGAGCTCATGTCTAATGGTCTGATATCATCTCTGTTTCTGTTTCCTTTGGCTCTGCTTCCTATGTCTCCCCCTGCCACCCAACCAGATCACACTGAGCTCACCAGGAAACGCGGGATGGACCAATCAGCGCCCTGCCCTTTCTGCCTGCCACTTCCTGTGTGGCTGGAAACTATGACAAGAGGAGCCAGAGATGTCGCAGGTGCTGACTCACACCCATCCCCACTGGGGGAAAGAGTGTTTTAGGGGAGCTACGAAGCAGCAGTGAGGACTGCTGTAAAGTGGGCCTAACCAGCTGTGCTTTAATAATGTCTGAGTTGTGTATTAACGCTGCTCCATGCGTCACTCAGTGTGACGCGTGAATATATTTCCACTGTGATGCCAGAAGATGGATCTGAAAGCCTCCCACTCAAATGTGTGTGTGTGTGTGTGTGTGTGTGGGGGGGGAGTGATAGATGGCATCTCTCCACAGGGCATCTGATCCTGCCAGGCACACACCAGGTGGGAAAACGCTATGTGAACATGCTCTCACACACACACCCCTGTCCAGAAGAGGTCAAGCAAGACACCGCTGGTGTCTATGATGAAAACCTGGGTGAGGATTCCTCTATCTGCCGCTTTGTTTGGAGGGGAGAGAGGAGTGATATTCCCCTGGTGAAGCAGTGAGAAGGTCATCACAGAAGGCCAGCAGGCCGAGGGGAGGGTCAGACGCGCCAAAGACCTCGGTCTCCGTCTCTCTAACCAGGCAGTACCACAGCTGGAAGGTCCCCCACTATCACCCATTGAGGACCTGCCTGGTATGAGTATTGTTGGAGGGGCTGGAGATACAGAATGCTGTCAAGCTATGGAGGCCTGTGTTGTAACAACCTCTGTGCCTTACGAGAGAGAGAGGCCCGGAGGAAAGGTCTGGTTTTTGTGCCAGGGAAGAAAGGAGCGCATCAGAATGTTAGCAAGAGAGAGAGAGAGAGAGAGAGCGAGCAAGATGAGCGCTTGTGAAGTCACTGACTGACATGAAGGCTCAGACTTGATTTTAAAAAAAGAACGGAGGCCTCTGATTGGGTAGTTCTGTAGACAGAAGGGAGGCCTCTGATTGGGAAGTTTAGACAGAAGTAGTCGAGAAGCCAGGAGAGAAGAAATTAGCATTTTGAGATTACCACTCCCTAATGGACTGTTTCATTTCTGTGAGTCAGATCACACACAGCAATGCGTCTGCGCTACTAGTCCTATGTGGTAGACCCATCCAGACCTCAGGAACCACCCAGACATTAGGCTTCTCAGCGAGTGCATTCTCCCTGTAGCATAGTGCTCCAAACAGGCCAATATGTTGGGAGCCGGCTGGGATAAATCATTACAACAAGACATGCTAATCAATAGGTATGTAGAGAGAGTATCAACTCAGGGGAAGGGACGTCTGTGTGACCAACTCTTTCAAGCAGATAGGATGAAGAGATAATCAGAACCAGATCCTCAGCCTCTATAGTCACAACCGGTCCCTAGACCTCACCATCTAGTGTGGCAGCGTTCAGGTCATACTGCGGCAATAATTACAGACCGGTCTGTTATTATGTTCCCACAAACGTAAGGGGGGAAAAAATGAACTCACGAACGCTGCCCTTCTCTTTTGGAGCTCTTTCTTTCCTCTGTACAGCGGGCAGCATAAGTGCTATACTGTCATACTGTCATGCTCTCGGTGCCTGACGCCACGCGTCCCCTTGGCAATTTACATGTCAGGATGACATGGTGGCCTGCAAAAATGCATTCCACTGTGACTCCGGGATGGAGAGGGCGGGGGTTTAGGTTGGTGGCGTGGGCGATAGCGGGCACGGCACCCGTGAAAAAGCGGGTGAAGGCGGGCAGCCTCACATCGACATGTCCCTGCCATGCCACACAGAGATCCATAAAGAGGAACAATTAGAGCTGCCAGGGTGACAGGGACTCAGGGGAGTGGAAGTGCCATTGTCTGCTGCCACTCTGGGTGGCACGGTGCCAGCCTCTCCGAAGGAACCTGCCGGCACCCTGGCAGCAATTAGCCGTCACACAGATTCATTAAAGATGTGAGCGTAACCTCCCCGACGACTCACACATCTGTTTTAAAGCTACAGTCAGTGAGGTATGTAATAGTACAGCTATCCGTGGCTGGGACAGCATGATCTAAATCCCAGCAGAGGAGAGCGGAGTGGGAGGACTGTTGAACTGCCTGCCTAGTACACTACATGGAGGAAACTATCCAAAGTGATTGCACTGAGAGTTATTTCAGGAGACCTATGCAGGGATAAATGTGGCTTCTTATTGCCAATTGTCTAACTATATACAAAACACGCTTCTAAAAAGCATATAGAATGTCTGTGTACCGCCATTAACATTGATTATATAACCATTCAAAATGATCTAAGGTGGTTTTTCTAGGATTGCGTTGCTCCCTGCTCAACATTATTCTACAAAGTGTCAGAACATAGGGAAGATATTTATGTTTACACTGGAAAAGTGAGACATCAAGAAACATCCAGAGCTCTAAGTGGGCTCCTGAGTGGTGCAGCGGTCTAAGGCACTGCATCTCAGTGCTTGAGGCATCACTACAGACACCCTGGTTCGAATCCAGGCTGTATCACAACCGGGCGTGATTGGGAGTCCCATAGGGCAGTGCACAATTGGTCCAGCGTTGTCCAGGGTAGGACGTCATTGTAAATAAGAATTAGTTCTTAACTGACTTGCCTAGTTAAATAAAGGTTCAATCCAAACAAACCCCCAAAATATTTAATGCCACTATGATGTCACACCAAGCCTGAAGTCTGTAGGAGAACAGCCCAGTCTCCCTGTAAGTAGGGAGGGGTGGGGGGAGCGATGTGTTCTAAGGTCTTATGATGGTCAGGTGAAAAGGAGAGGGCTTTTCTCCACTACCCAGGAGCTTAAGAGCAGGATTAAGATGAGGGAAATTAATGTGAACAGGAGAAGAAAAAGGATTTTCATTTCTCCCCTCCTTTACTAGAGAACAGAGAAATAGCCAGGTGGGGAGGAAAGACACATGGCCTGGAAATCCAGGATAGAGAAGAGAGAGAACAAGAGCGACAGAGAGAATTGAAGGAAGGCAGTAGAGGGCCTGGAGGATGGAAGAAGGGGAGGAAGGCAGTAGAGGGCCTGTAGGAGGGAGGAAGGCAGTAGAGTGCCTGGAGGAGGAAGGAAGGGAAGGAAGGCAGTAGAGTGCCTGGAGGAGGAAGGAAGGGAAGGAAGTAGAGTGCCTGGAGGAGGAAGGAAGGGAAGGAAGGCAGTAGAGTGCCTGGAGGAGGAAGGAAGGGAAGGAAGGCAGTAGAGGGCCTGGAGGAGGGGAGGCAGTAGAGGGCCTGGAGGAGAGAGGGGGGAAGGAGGGGTGCACAGAGTTATGAGGGAGTAAATGGTCCCAGGGGGAAGAGAAGACCGGGCTGGAATGTTCTACTGCTGTTTCCTGGTGAAAGGGGGCGGTTGGTTAGAACAGAGGGTGCTTGAAATGTTTGTCACATTCCGTCAGCCAGGTCTTTAGAGGTCCCTGAATAATGTATTGAACAGAGCAGACCATGTCGCAGCGTAAGTGTGTGGTTGGACATACATGTTCAGACGTGTGCACGTTGAGGTGTGTGTGCAGTGCATCTATATTTGTCTGCGTGTGTCTGTTAATTCATGCGGGGGCAGGGTAGCCTAGTGGTTAGAGAGTTGGACTAGGAACCGGAAGGTTGCAAGTTCAAACCCCCGAGCTGACAAGGTACTAACTAATCTGTCGTTCTGCCCCTGAACAGGCAGTCAACCCACTGTTCCTAGGCCGTCATTGAAAATAAGAATTTGTTCTTAACTGACTTGCCTGGTTAAATAAAAGGTCAAATAAAAAAATAAAAATGCCTGTATACCGACATGTGCAATGCTGGGCAGAGCCCAGGACTTCCTATAGTACGGACCATCTAATGTTGTATCTCTGGTGACTAAAGACCAGGACTTCCTCCTGTACAGGCCGTCTTAAGTTTCCTTTCCTCTCTGTTGACTAAAGAGGGCTACGAAGGATGCCGGGTTTAGGGGGGGGGGGGGTGACTCCCGTGTCTCTGCCCTATGAGGCGTGAAAGGCCGTTCTTGCTGTCATCCGTTCATGCTTGAAAGCAACTTAAGAAATCTGACAACAAAACGCTCTGGTTGCACTAATCCATCTCCCTGGGTGAGGGGAATTATAGCTAAACACACATCTTCATTATCTTCCTGGGTGAGGGGAGGTAAACACATATCTTCATTATCTTCCTGGGTGAGGGGAATTATAGCTAAACACATATCTTCATTATCCCCTTCATTCATCTCCCTGGGTGAGCTAAACACATGGAGGGGAGTAAACACATGCCTTCATTATCCCCTAGGGGTGAGGGGATGCCTTCATTATAGGTGAGGGGAGGTAAACACATGCCTTCATTATCCCCCGGGTGAGGGGGATTATAGGTAAACACATGCCATCATTATCCCCCCGGGTGAGGGGGATTATAGGTAAACACATGCCTTCATTATCCCCCCAGGTGAGGGGGATTATAGCTAAACACATGCCTTCATTATCCCCCAGGTGAGGGGAATTATAGCTAAACACATGCCTTCATTATCCCCCAGGTGAGGGGAATTATAGTAAACACATGCCTTCATTATCCCCTGGGTGAGGGGAATTATAGCTAAACACATGCCTTCATTATCCCCCTAGGTGAGCGGAGGTAAACACATGTCTTCATTATCTCACTGGGTGAGGGAAATTATAGCTAAACACATACCTTCATTATATTCAGGTTGCTTCATCCCCCCGGGTGAGGGGGATTAGCTCTAAACACATGCCTTCATTATAGAGGGGTGGTTGGGGGGGCATTATTAGTTTGTAAACACATGGTTTTATCCCCCGGGTGAGGGGGTTAAGGATGCCTTCATTATCCCCCGGTGAGGGGGATTATAGGTAAACACATTAGTAAACACATGCCTTCATTATCCCCCGGGTGAGGGGAAGGTAAACACAACATTACAAATAGGTAAACACATGCCTTCATTATCCCCCCCGGGTGAGGGGGATTATGTAAACACATGCCCCGGGTGAGGGGGATCTTGTAAAACATGCCTTCATTATCCCCCCGGGTGAGGGGGATTATAGGTAAACACATGCCTTCATTATCCCCCGGGTGGGGGGCTATAGGTAAACACATGTCATTATCCCCCGGGTGAGGGGATTTAGATGTTCATATCCCCCCGGGGAGGATTATAGGTAAACACATGCCTTTACTGCCTGCTGGGTTCTCTTTGGAGGCTATAGGTAAACACATGTCAACATGCCTTCATTATTCTCATATGGGGAGGTAAACACATTGCTAAAGGATTATGCCCAATCCCCTCTGGATTGCTGCACACCAAGCTCTAAAATGGTTAGAGGGGTGGTGGGGGAAAGAGGAGAGGGCTTATTAGTTTGCAGTGGTTTTAGTTAAAGTCGAGTTAGCGGAAGCTAGCAACAACAAAATCCTCAGTCTACCCCAGTGATGCCCCGTCTTGAAAGGTTGGGTTGGGAGCTGTCTGGGTTTAGATGTGCATCAGGTGAGGAGGAGAGAGTTTACTGCCTGCTGGGTTCTCTTTGGAGGCTGTGGTGTCAACACTTCACGGAGGGGGGGGCACAGTGTAGAAAACAAGAGGGGGGTTTTAACCGTCTCTGCACTATATCACCAAGTCAGTGAAACACTCCCTGGAACGGAACTTAATTGCCTCTGATACAGAATGCTGTTAATGCAGCACTCGGTGCTGGCTGGCACTGCACAGCTTTAACTGTTGATACAGCACTCGGTGCTGGCTGGCACTGAACAGCTTTAACTGTTGATACAGCACTCGGTGCTGGCTGGCACTGAACAGCTTTTACTGTTGACGCGCCAGGTGGTATTCAACAGACTACTAGGCCAACAACCCGCCCCCACCCCATGAGAAATACACTGAACGGTGACACGACACTGAAAGCATAGTGCCATATCTCTTCCAAGACATCCATGAAAGGGGCTCCTGGCAGTAGAGCTCACCCCAGATGAGGTGATGTGTAGCAGGCTTGACAGGGCTGGGTGTGAGAGGGTTAGTCCTGAAGGAGCAGTGAGGGGTGCACTGATGTGATGACTGTAGTAGCAGGTCTGGCAGTGCTGAGCTGGAGGCCCCCTCGTTACTGTAGTACACCTGGACAGGCCTGTTAATGCAGTGCCCCTGGACAGGCCTGGGGCTCAGTGGCTCCGCTTCCTGCCACCAGCCCTGCCTGCCTGAGTGATCGTCTCTCTGCTTCCCTGCCTCCTACCCTATTCCCCTCGCTGACTGTATGAGCCCTGCCTGCCTTCCCATCTGCCAATCTTCCAGCCCACTGTAATGCAAAGCTCTTTCTCTTCCTGGCTTGAAGCAGTTTCTTTAAGACCCAGCCGCCCCCCTGTATGTCTAGAAGACTGTGCTACCGTGCCAGCAAGCCAGTCAGGCTCAAATATCCCAGCTTGGCAGCAAGAAGGGTCAACCTACCATATGAACAGTCATCCATCTTAGTGAATCACCAGAGAGCATCAATCCGTTCTGATAGACCTTTTGTGCAATACTGAGAAAAACTCACAGAAAAAAAAAATTGGATGGCAATAGTCGCTTTCTTTTGCTGTTTAGTAGGAGGATTAGGGCATTCGAAAAGCAAAACTTGAGGATGAAGAAGACAAAACAAGTTGTTTGCCACACAGTGTGTTTTCAGACTGATCTGAAAACCAAGCAGTAACTATTGCTGAATTGGATTCAATTGAATTTTGGCCATTTGAGATTTGCCTCTTTTGTCCTTTTTCGGGGCGCTAATTTCATGCTTTCTCAGTGAACCTCATGGAGCCACCAGCGAGGTAATGAACGGGTGGCGGAGCTGCGTTGGTTATCATGGACTTCTACTGTGGGAAATCAGATGGAAGACTTCTCCATTATAACTAGTTTGTCTCGAATTTGTTGGGTATGAGGGAAAATCCAGAAAGTTACAATAGACAAACAAAACCCTTCCACTTCACCACAGGAGCCAAGCTGTCCAGAATCTAGCAGTGCTGCCACTACAGTACTGTATGTATCCCACTCTAAGTTCCCCTATTCATCATGATATGGTTTCCTCTAGGGTGTACGTCTGGAATCCATATGGATATTAAAGTTGATGAATGGTTTGCTGGAGATTTGGAAAAGCATTTCCGTGCTGAAGTCTGTTCTAAACAAACTATGAAGCTGCAGCGTCGATATCATTGCTACGATCTTGATTTAGTAAGATAAGTCTAAAAAAACACTGGAAGAAGAACTTTTCAGGCAGATTCAGTATCCATAGAGTATCCATCAACATGAGGTTATAGTCTACATGTATTTTCTGTTGCAAATGGGAAAGTAATCTCTTTAAAAAGAAAAGCCTGGCCAGCCTAGGGTTTGCCCAACTTCAGAACTAGTCTAGCCCTTATAAGGGTCACACTGCTCTAACTTCAAGCGTTCTGTTAACCCCACTTAACATTGCACAACCCACTTGGGGCTCATTGAACTCTGAAGTTTCTTGAACCCCCCCCCCAAAAAAAATATTTGCCATGCTCATAAACACACCCTGAAATGACAACACCAAGTCTCGACCACACACGCACACATAAATACATGCAGGGAGATGGGCCTAAATCCACAGTCACAAGATCAAGTCACTTTACAGCCACTTCATTTAATAGTCCATTTCCTTAGAGTTGGCATTAGGTATGTATTGAGTCTAACTCCACATTTAACGTATTACCCACTTATGAATATTTACAGTTGCAATATAGGTTAAGTACCTGTCCCCGGGGGTAAAGAGAGTGTCTGTCCCCGTCGGGCAGCATATGCTGTTCACATATCCAAATCCCTCAGCACTTCTCCCCATTAATGCCTGTGATGTTTTAATGGCTTTCTGTTTCATCTCCCAGTTAAACTCACACAGACATTATAGTTAAGCAAGGCAGCACTTGTGAACAACCTCAGAGGACAGCTATTAAAAGATCATTTCGATAAAGATGGAATTACAATACATCAAAATATTTACACGCCTCCCCTTTGAACACATATTTGAGAAGTTGTGAGAATTTCCAGAAGCATTCCTACAGCTTCCTGCACTGTGTGGAATCCACTCAACTAGGAGTCAGGAGAGTATGCATTGTGCATATTTCAGTGTATTCCAGTCAATGTTAAATCTGCATCTTAAAACACAATGTTAATTCATTAGAATCCTTCGGTGAGGAGGCTACGACTGAGGAGAGGTTTGTTTTTGGTGCCCACCACTGAGATTATAATTTAGGAGACACATTAATTCCTCTGACCTGTGGAGAGATGTCTGGTTGCCGGGTGTATTCTTAAACAGTATCCAGTGGCTTATTGTAATGTGCTGGTCTGGATTTAATATGGGCCTGTTAATATCAGTCCATCGTGTGTTGAGACAGGCCCGGCTGGCCATGGGATTAGAACGGTTTGTGTGCAACAACATTATTTAGTACAGTGGGCCGATGACCCTCATTATCAATGAATCCCTCTAAGATCTTGCTGAATGTACTTGCACACTCTTACCTCAATGTTTTGCTTGTGGCGTTTGTCAAAACGCCTCTTCCCTATCGTGCTACAGTTTTTAAACTCCTGCTAAATCTTATTTGTAGAAGTTCTCTGACCACTTGAAGACATGCAGGCCCCGACAGTGGTTTAGCGTGTCTTTAAGATCAGCCTTAAAACAAATCGTAAGTGGTAGCAGAGCTTTGACTGCTTCTCATAGGAGCCGTTTCTTCTTTAAGACACACAGTCAAACGTTTGGACACACCTACTCATTCAAGGGTTTTTCTTTAAAAATGTTACTATTTTCAACATCGTAGAATAATAGTGAAGACATCAAAACTAGGAAATAACACATGGAATCATCGAGAAAAAAAAGTGTTAAACAAATCAAAATATATTTAATATTTAAGATTCTTTAAAGAAGCCACCCTTTGCCTTGATGACAGTTTTTCACACTAAGACCTAAAACCTCATGTAAAGATCCAACAGATTTTAACACCACGTGGACAGAGCTTCAACAAGAGCTGTTGCTGCTTCCCGCGCCCGTCTGTGTTTCCAGTGGGTCCCAGAGAGATGACAGTTTCAATGAGACCACACACTGATGGGACAATTAATACCATTAAAATGTTCCTCCTTGAGCCAGTCTTGCCCTGGTCAGGGTCATGACACTCATCTCAAAACTGGGTAAACCTAAATTGGCTTAAGAAGGCAGAGAGACCAGGCTGTGAAATATTAAAGTCATATGATTTATGTTTGACACCAGGACAAAGAGGTGGAACGCTTCAAGGAGGCTGCGCTGTGGCAGAAGGCACTAAGATTCTCAAATAAAGGCAACATGGAGCAGAATTGTGATATTTTCAGAAAAATGCTCAGAAAAAAATACTGCAAGATGAATATCTAGAGTAAACCATGAAGGCCACACACACAGCTTGGCTATTTAGTTCCATTTTGTAATTTTCCATCAGTCTCACTAAATCGCTGATTCTTTACTGTTAAGATGCCTCATTAAGCCTTTGACATGGACAGAACCCTGGACAAAGGGGATGATGAATGTAACAAACTGTCACTAATAGGGCGGACTTCAGACTCCAGAAAGCCGCAAATTTAAAATCAACAGCCAAACAGTTAATCATGCCGCAGAGCTAAAGACCAGCGCGTACGCAGTGTTGCCCCTTTCAACATCCCCAATTAAAGTGACTAATAAAGATCCATTCAAAAACGGCCCTTCTGCTTGCTTTACAATAAATAACAGCGGCATGAGCGAGAAGTGAGGGAAATAATTATAAAGTTATTAAAAATATATATATTTGGCACTACATGGTCCATGCAAATATATACACCTTCCACATTGAGCAGAGACAGAAATAAGTGACAGGGATTAGCACTGGGCATCATGGTTTGGAAACAAACACACCTGAGAAATAAAATGGCTTCATGGGAGGGTTCAGGGGGATCCAAGGATTTCGCAGCAGTAGACAAACTATGCCGATACCCTATACTGTATCATTACCTGATGTTTAGGCCATGCTAAAGCAGAGGTGGTACCCTATACTGTAACATTACCTGATGTTTAGGCCATGCTAAAGCAGAGGTGGTACCCTATACTGTAACATTACCTGATGTTTAGGCCATGCTAAAGCAGAGGTGGGCCCCATTTCCTTTAGAAAACCTCGGTGGGTAAGGGGGGGGGTGCATTTCGCAAACTTCCTTTTGTGACTAAAAGTCACTGTCGTTCCTATTAGATCAGAGGAAAATTAACTCCTCTCATGCCTGAGAAGAACACCGTGGCCCCATACTGTTAACGACCCGTAATGACGAATCCACAGTGCCACAGATGCAGGATGACAGTAATGGAGAGATTTGCCTGCGGTCATACTCATATATCCAAGGCAGAGAGACTGGGAGAGGAGGAGGGAGGAGCTGCAGCAGTGTGGGCTACTCACCTGCCCCCCTTCCTGTAACCTGGTTCCCCTTCCAGAAAAACAACATGGAAGGAAGCAGGAACAAAAAAAAAAAACAGCCTATCCCCCAAGTAACAACATCCTAGTAACAGTAGCGGCCCTGTGCTGATGGCTTGGAAGTGGGGCAGGGTTGGTCCTTGGTGAATTAATTAGCCGTTTTCCTGAGCGCCTAGACTGACTCAGTCACCTACAAAGGCCTCTAGCGAAATTCAGTAAACCCCATTATCCATCAGGAATTATGAATACGTAAATCATGCGAGAGCTTCTTTTAATCTCAGCAGTTCATTAAACCTGACGGGTATGCAGTGCAAATCGCTGACTGGACCACCTGGCCTCACTGTATAGGCATGCTGGCTGATTCATGGGTTTTCCTGCCCATTTCCCTGTGTGTCCGGCTGTACCCCCCCCCCAGAAGGGCCGAGTTTAATTAAAGAGGGTCCTGTTTGCTCAGCATCTCTTTCAGAGTCACATCTAATGGGTAATTATACTGTCTGTACACAATTACTTTAAACCAAAACACTGGCCGGCCCCTTGCCCTCCCTGGCCTGAGCATAAAGACACCTCACTTCTACTAGGGTAGTGTTCATTAGGCACAAAACGGAAGAACAGAGTTAAACGAGAAAGCACTGCCTGAACTTGTTCGGTTTTCTGCAGTGAGTAGGGGGGGGGAAGGGGCCGGCCAGTGAAATTGCAAGGTACCACCTTGCAATTTCATGGAAGACTTTCTTTGTGTCAAAAGAGCTGGGTATGTATGACAGAAACACAATAGTGGACATTAATAATACCAGTTAATTACTTACGGTGTGTTATTATCATTATGAGGGCAACTATTCCATCTTGGGATGGCGGTGGAGATTTTAATTTCATTCTCCACTGGTGCAGATAGCTCAGCAGAGCTCCATCTGTCTGGGCTGTATGTGAACAACCACTAACTCTACTACAGTTTCTATAGAGAGCTATTTGACTGGTTATACTTTGTGTGCTGGGAGTCTGTCTTAAAGACAAATCATTTTAAAGTGGACAGTTGAAAAGAGGCGAGAGACCAAGGTACAAGGAAGAAGAACTAGGAGCATTATACTGAAGGTCTGCAGCTCGGCACATTCACAATATACATATTTATAGCAGTGAATGGACGGAAGAAACAGTGCAGGGAGAGCAGACCATCTGGGACAGCCAGAGGATATCCTGGGTTTCATGGTCACACAAGACACAATAACGCAACCCAGAATGCATTAGGGTCACTCCAGCCAGGCCCTGTGCGGTGTCCAGACACAAGGCTCAGCTGAGCAAAGGCTACAAACGATCATGTTCATCTCATAAGAATTTAGCCCTACTTACAGCAACGCTGTACTCATCTTGAGGTTTGCCTTGATTGACATGTACTGTAGCCTGACCTCCCATACCTACCATGTATCATTCAGCGCATGTCTATGGGCTTCTACAAAAGTGAAGTGTGGTAGCCTGTCTAACTTCCCATAGACGACTAACTTGAGTGATGCAAGCAGGGAATTGCAATGCAACAGCCTTAAATTAGTATCTCCTTGCATGGTTGCCATCAAGGATCAAGAACGCATGCAGGCAATGTGATTTTAACTACTGAATATTTTGGGAGAACAACAACTGCAGCCACTTTTTAATTAGTTTGTTAGCAATCATTTTTACATTAAATAAAAAGGCTCTTAATTTGCATGTGTAATTCCATCCCTGCTTTGTTACTCCCTGATTGGCAAGTAAACAAAATAGTTATTTACATTCCATTAGAAATAATTTGTTTAGCAAATATTTGCCTGTTTGTGTTTTTTAATATTGGTGGCAGAGGAAAAAGTTATTGGATGAGGTTGTGGACCAAATCCTGAGCCTCAAGAGATCCCTTGTGTGGAGGGTTCTGTATGTACGATGCTGCCACCATCAGGCATTACACGTAAAGGCATTGAGAGGCAGAGAGAGGGACAGTTTCGCAGTCCCACATCTATTCAAGAATCTAGTAGGAAGGCTACTTGCATGCAGAACAACTGGGAAAAACACACATTGGTTACTGATGTAGATAAATAGCATACGGTCTAAAAGTGCATTTTTATTACATGAAATTGTCATTTTTGCATGGAAACAATTACGATAATAGATGTGTCTGGCTCATTCAATTAGAATAGAAATGCGAGTTGAGAACTTACTTCAATTGCTCCGATTCAAGATTTTATTTAGTCTACTTTAAAATTTCAACAACTTTGTATAGCCCCGTATAAAGTTGTTTAAATTAAACTTCATAAAGACTTGAGTAAACAGGCAAGTTAGTTTGCATAATACATTAGGGGAAAATAAGCTAAACACATTCAGAGATGTTTGACTAAGAAAGCAAAATGCACCAACCAATGCATTTGCTAAAATGTCATTCTTCAGACAAATAGCAAAAATACTTTTCATTACATTGAACTAAACAACCATCATCATTCTCCCATATAAAACTAAAGACAATACACCAATGCTTAACATGTGGGATCAGGGCCAGATTACCTAACAGGCATGCAGGGCACATGCCCCAGAGCTCACAACCTCCAGGGGGCTTCTAACCAAATAATTGTTTGTTTGTTTTATGGGGTGGCGTTGGGAGGCCCCCCCTAGATAGCATATGATAAACTATCTAGAATTGTAGGAAAATAGCTATAAAAACACCACATTTTTCTCTCACCCATGGTAAAAAGTGTACAGTGGCAAGTATGTATGTAAATATGTTTAAATGCTGTCCCGAGTGGCGCAGTGGTCAAAAGCATTTTATGTAGATGTCACTCCACTCCCTGGTTCAAATCCAGGCTGTATCACATCTGGTCACGATTTGGAGTACCATCGGGCAGTGCACAATTGGCCCAGCGTCGCTCGAGTTTGGCCCGGTGTAGGCAGTCATTGTAAATAACAATTTGCTCTTCACTGACTTGTCTAGTTTAATAAACAAATGTAAAATATATATAATAAAATACATAGTTACATGCTTCCAATGAAGTTCAGATGAGCCACAGTTGAGATGTGAAATGCAGCTCTCATCCAGCCAAACACAATCAATCTAGATCATACCAAAGCATCTGTATAACAATCCATAAGATATAGCTCTCCACAACTGCCAAGCCCTTCACTGTGGCATGTTGCCAATATGCAGTGACACTACAATAATATAGGTATTCTACGCTAAATGACAGTCTATAACAAGAAGCAGAAATAGGAAGTTAGGTTAGACTTCAATTGCTTAAAATAGATTAGCATATATAAAAAGTAACGTTTTACTTTGCTAATGTCTTCAAAGATGTCCTAACTTTTCAGAGAAGTCGGTGTCAGTATGACAGTCACCCGACGTGAAATTGACCGCATCAGAAAAGTATATATACACAAAAGTAGCGCATTAAACTCTTCAACAACTATAGTCGTTATGGATGATAGAAATCATTTCCAACGTATTCTACAGCCACAATCCAAAATGGAAGAGAATCTCGACATTCTGCTACACTGTATTTGGTCAAAGAGCGTACCACAGTGCTGACTACATTATAAAAGTTTCAAATGAGCTGGGGCACATCGGTCTGTTTGAACTACCTGAACAGATCTATTTACTGATGGACAAGAGGGGATTAAAACAACCATATACAAACTCGACATAAGCTAATTTCCCTGGCAAACAATGAAATTGTAGCTCAAGTAACATACACAGGCTCTTCGGCAGAAAATTTGTAGTATTAGGTTGATACAGACACTGGACTTCCCTCCAGACAACTTCGGAATGCGTTCTTCTACAGAGCGCGACGCACCCGTTATAGCCTACTAGATCAGGCTACTTCAAATTAATAGGTCTTTGCACAACAAACAAAATACACTACACAATAAATGACGAGCCTTACCTTTGAATACTTCTCCTCGAACTGTAAGGAATAAGCTTCCCGCAGCAATGAGACAAGTTAAAAGTCTTTCCATTGCGGGAGAGTATCGCGAACGTAACCCCCAGCTCCGGGGTAAAAATCTATTCTACTCTTCCGCTCTGACTGAGGAAAATATTCCGTTTTTACAGCTAACGTGCCCGGTAATGGGAGTGTTCCCCTGTCTGTCTTTCCCTACTTGGTTACTTGTGCATCTTTCAAGCGGCTCCGCTCCGGTAGTGACTTGCTGGCTGCCAGGAGGTAACTAACGTCACAGCGAACACAGAAAAGCTCAAGACACTGCGCGCTCCAATAGAGGTGTCGGTATTCAGACGGAGTGACTTTGGTTTTCTTTCATACTTTCATCCAAAATGTGCTAGAATTCTTGCTGGAAATACGGAACTATAGACACTTTACATGCAAATACGTTTGTTTATTCTATTCTAGCCTATATCTACGTTTTAAACTGTGGAGTCAAAGTTTCAGATTGTTGTTTCAGACCCGGTTTGATACAGCTGTAGATGATAAAGACGGGGAGGGGCATAATTTAAAGTCAACTGTGAAGATTCACAATTAGGGTTCGAATTTGAGCGTCCTTGCATCATCATATTGCTTCACAGTTAATTGAGTTTCTTATGTCATTAACATCATTGCTATTAATGTGGGGGGGACTTTTACATAGCGTAACATAACTGCAATTTGAGCTTTTTGTCTCAATGCAAATAAATATACTACAGTAAAATATCTCTGACCACCTTGTTATGGTGTTGTGATTACAGGTAGGGTTGAATATTTTCCAGGTATTTTACAAATGTTCCTGTCTGAGAATAAGTCGATTCTCCCAGGTAAACCGGTATTTCCCGCCATGACCGGAAGTGTAAATCAGAAGCATTGTATTTTTGTTTTGTTTAACTAGGCAAGTCTGTTAAGAACAAGTTCTTATTTACAATTACGGCCTATAGAAAGACAAAAGGCTCCTGTCGGGACCAGGGCTGGGATTGAAAATACAAATATAAAATAAAATATAGGACAAAACACACATCAAACAAGAAAGACAACACAACACCACATAAAGAGAGACCTAAGACGACAGCATAGCAAGGCAGCAACACATGACAACACAGCATGGTAGCAACAAAACATGACAACAACATGTCAGCAGCACAACATGGTAGAAGCACAAAACAGGATACAAACATTATTGGGCACAGACAACAGCACAAAGGTCAAGAAGGTAGAGACAACAATACATCATGCAAAGCAGCCACAACTGTCAATAAGAGTGTCCATGATTGAGTCTTTGAATGAAGTGATGGAGATAAAACTATTCTATGAGAACCTACATTAACATTTAATAAGCCCAAAAAAGCCCAAATGATTGTGCCATTATCCGGTACATAGCCTACATGATATATGATAGGCTACTGCACATTACGCACCGCAGAAAAACATAAAAGCTGATAGATATAGCTAGCTATATGCTCTCTTGGCTAAATCAATTACACTAGCTCCAGTAGGTTAATCTTTTTGAGTGTGAACTGTATTACTGTAATCTATTGTATTATACTGTAGCATATTATATGGACTGGAATTACGCACATCGTTCAAACCATGATAAAAGCAGAAGAGAACATGCAATTCTGGTGCAACACATGCGGCCTACGAAATTACAAGTGTATAGGCTAGCGAATTTGATTTTAATTTTGAAATATAATAGGGACTATTTATAATTAGTAGGCTGACGCATATATAGCCTACCTTTCATAATTCCCCTGTTATTAGCCTACCTCTTTCTCTATTGTTGCTTCATTCGTTCCCTGCTTTCAACAGTTAAATGAAATACGTTTCGTTGTCCTTATCTTCATCATTCTAATGACATCCTTGAATAATATAGGACTAGAATTAGATGCAGAAGGCTTTCACTTCTCTTTAAGAAGATTGAATGGTTATGGGTCTGAATAAATAACTGCTATATCCTACAGCCGTTCGCTCTTCTTTCAAACTACGCGTGAGTTCTATTGGCTGCTGTATTTAACGTTCAACAACAAACATATATTGCGTCCCTCTACGAACAGTCTACTGGTATAATAAATGGGAGAGGAGAGACCGGCGGAGCTCAGGTGCTTGCGTCCCTCTACGAACAGTCTACTGGTATAATAAATGGGAGAGGAGAGACCGGCGGAGCTCAGGTGCTTGCGTCCCTCTACCAACAGTCTACTGGTATAATAAATGGGAGAGGAGAGGCCGGCGGAGCTCAGGTGCTTGCGTCCCTCTACGAACAGTCTACTGGTATAATAAATGGGAGAGGAGAGGCCGGCGGAGCTCAGGTGCTTGCGTCCCTCTACCAACAGTCTACTGGTATAATAAATGGGAGAGGAGAGACCGGCGGAGCTCAGGTGCTTGCGTATTGCGCAAGAGATAGAGGCTATAAGTTAGAAGCGTATTATGTATAACATAACCCATCAATAATTAGCTAAATATGAGGCTAATACTACATTGAAATGATTACCTGAACAAGGTAGACTAGGACATCTATATATAGGGCTATATATAAATCTAGAACAGGATTTTCTATTTTGGATACAAAAGAGAAAGACTGCGAGTGAGTGCTCGCACATTAACTGATTTAAAACGACGATTTTCGAGTGATAGGCGGTTTTAAAACTCTGGATCTGCTAAAAACAAAACTAATCTTTACAATTAAAAAACATGTTAACCCGCGACAGCCAGATGTAGATGGGTAAAGTTAACGCGCACGTGGACTTTATATTACTGTTTGCATAGGCTATGCTCCAGCAAATGTAGGCTAACCTGTCACAATAAAAATATTTACCACGATGAGCTGATAGGTCCATGCTGAGCTGGGCTGTCCCCACTCTGAGCGTTGATTCATCACGCAGAGGCCGTAGAGAAACCAGATTTAGACATTGCATATCATTTAACGGTTGATATAAATAAGTAATTATAATTTACCAGTTTCGTATCCTGGGAAATGGGAGTGGTTTTGGGCGGTATATCCCGGTAATGGTTCCCGCCATTCAACCCTAATTGTAAACTATTAATCAGCACAACCTGTTTTCAGCTGTGCTAATATAATTGCAAAAGTGTTTTCTAATGATCAGTTTTAAAATGATAAACCTGGATTATCTAACACAACTTGCCATTGGAACACAGGAGTAATGGGCCTCTGTATGCCTATGTAGATATTCTGTTTAAAAAATCTGCTGTTTCCAGCTGCAGTAGTCATTTACAACATTAACAATGTCTACACTGTATTTCTGATCAATTTTATGTTATTTTAATGGGCAAAAGAAAATGTCCTTTTCTTTCAAAAACAATGACATATCTAAGTGACCCCAAACGTTTGAATGGTAGTGTCACGAACCTTGCCGAAGATGGTGCCTCTTCCTGTTCGGGCGGTGCTCAGCGGTCGTCGTCGCCGGCCTATTAGCTGCCATCGATTCCCTTTCCGTTTGTTTTGGGTTATTGGGTAATTGGGTACACCTGTTTTGTATTAGGGTTTGTTTGTAGGGTATTTAAGGGCACTAGGCCCGCTGGGTATTTGTGCGGGCTTGTTTGTGTTACTCTGTGTTTGATGGTGTGAGTTATTCGTATATTTATTCTCCGGACTATTTTGTCCTATTGTTTGGACTGGAAACTTATATACGCCCTGTGTGTTGGCGTGACTGTTTTGTTGCGCTGGGGAATACATTTGAAAGAAAGACTGAACCCTGCTCTCTGTGCCTGATTCCACCCACCACTCCTAGTTGATCGTAACAGAAGCTCGCACCTTCAGAAATGGAATCAGCAGCAGCAGCGACCACCCCTCTCCCCACTATGGAGGAGCGCGTCCATCACCACACAGCAGTCCTCCATCGGATTGGTACCGCGATGGACCAGATGATGGAGAGGATGGAACGATGGGAGAGGAGTGGTCTACCGACGTCTACCCCAGCTCCCCCACTGCCGACACCACCTACTCCACCTACGTCGTCCTCTGGGTCCAGCGCACTGCGTCTCTCCCCCCCCGAGGGAGTACGATGGAGCGGCGGCTGGGTGCTAGAGCTCTACCTGGCTACCGTGCGTCCGGCTCCCTCGGGCGAAGAGAGTGTGAGCCTCCTCGTCTCCTGTCTAACGGGCAGGGCCCTGGACTGGGCTAACGCGGTCTGGAACAGTCCAGACTCGGCTCAGGACAACTACCTGGAGTTCACCCGCCGTTTCCGAGCTGTGTTCGACCATCCACCAGAGGGTAAAGCGGCGGGTGAGCGACTGTTCCACCTCAGACAGGAGACGAGGAGCGCACAGGACTTTGCGTTGGAGTTTAGGACCCTAGCTGCTGGTGCTGGGTGGAATGACAGGGCCCTGATGGACCATTACCGGTGTAGTCTCCGGGAGGACGTCCGCCGGGAGCTAGCTTGCAGGGACACAACTCTCTCCCTGGATGAACTAATAGACATGTCTATTCGATTGGACAACCTGCTAGCTGCCCGCGGGCGTTCAGAAGGGGTCCTGTTAATTCCACCTTCCAGCTCTCCCACTCCCACTCCGATGGAGTTGGGAGGAGCTGCATCTAGGGGGATCAGAGGGGGCTCCTCCTGCTCCTATTGTGGACGGAGAGGACACACTTCGGACCGGTGTTGGAGGAGTCCCTCTGGGAGTCGAGATGGTCGGCGGAACACTCCTCGGCCACCCTCGGTGAGTAAGCACCAAACTCACCCAGAGCTCCCTGTTGGTCACTTTTTTTTTTTTTTTTTTTTTTTTTTTTCCTGCGTTTTCCCCTCTCTTCAGCATAAGGCGCTAGTCGATTCAGGCGCAGCTGGGAGTTTTATGGATTGTGGACTCGCCCGTAAATTGGGTATTCCGTTAGTGCAGATAGACCCACCTGTCCCCCGTGCACTCCTTTGATAGCCGACCGCTAGGGTCAGGGCTGGTCAGAGAGGCCACGATTCCGCTGGACATGGTAACGCAGGGGAATCATAGGGAGAGGATCAGTTTCTACCTTATTGATTCACCTTGGTTTTGGGGGTTCCCTGGCTGGCTATTCACAATCCCCTTATTTCCTGGAAACAGGGGGCTCTTAAGGGGTGGTCAGACGAGTGTTCAGAGAGGTGTATAGGAGTTTCCATCGGTGCCACGACGGTGGAGAGTCCAGACCAGGTTTCCACCGTGCGCATTCCCCCAGAATATGCCGATTTGGCTATCACTTTTAGTAAGAAGAGGGCGACCAAATTACCACCCCATCGACGGTGGGATTGCGTGATAAACCTCCAGGAGAACGCTGCACTTCCCGGAGTCATGTGTACCCGCTGTCACAGGAGGAGACGCTGGCTATGGAAACATATGTAACGGAAGCTCTGAGACAGGGGTACATTCTGCCCTCCATGTCACCCGTCTCCTCAAGTTAATTTTTTTGTGAGGAAAAAGAAGGGAGGTCTGCGTCCGTGCATTGATTATCGAGGTCTCAATTCGATCGCAGTGGGTTTTAGTTATCCGCTACCTCTCATCGCTACGGCGGTGGAATCATTCCACGGAGCGCGTTTCTTCACAAACCTGGACCTCAGGAGCGCGTATAATCTGGTGCGTATTCGGGGAGGAGACGAGTGGAAAACAGCGTTTAGTACCACATCAGGCCACTATGAGTACCTCGTCATGCCGTATGGGTTGAAGAATGCTCCAGCCGTCTTCCAATCCTTTGTAGATGAGATTCTCAGGGACTTGCACGGGCAGGGTGTGGTAGTCTATATTGATGACATCTTGATTTATTCTACCACACGCGCCGCGCATGTTTCCCTGGTGCGCAGGTTTCTTGGGCGACTGCTGGAGCATGACCTATACGTCAAGGCTGAGAAATGTGTGTTCTCCAAACCAGCCGTTTCCTTCCTGGGTTATCACATTTCCAGCTCGGGGATGATGATGGAGTGTGACCGCGTTAACGCCGTGCGTAATTGGCCGACAAATACCCAGCGGGCCTATTTTTCTATTTACCCACGACCACGGTAAAGGAGGTGCAGCGGTTTTTAGGGTTTGCCAATTACTACCGGAGGTTTATCTGGGGTTTTGGCCAAGTAGCGGCACCCATTACCTCACTGCTGAAGGGGGGCCGGTGCGTTTGCGGTGGTCAGCAGAGGCTGATGGAGCCTTCAACCAGTTGAAGGCACTGTTCACTGGGGCTCCCGTGTTGGCGCATCCGGACCCTTCATTAGCATTCATAGTGGAGGTGGATGCGTCCGAGGCTGGGGTTGGAGCCGTGCTGCCTCACGTGCTGCCCTGAAGGTGTGGAGACACTGGCTAGAGGGGGCTAAACACCCTTTTCTCATCTGGACTGACCACCGTAATCTGGAGTATATTCGAGCAGCGAGGAGACTGAATCCGCGGTCAGGCTAGGTGGGCCATGTTCTTTACACGTTTTAGATTTACGATCTCTTACAGACCAGGTTCCCTCAACACTAAGGCCGACGCGCTGTCCCGTCTCTATGACACCGAGGACCGGTCCATCGAACCCACTCCCATCCTTCCAGCTGGTGGCCCCAGTGGTATGGGAGGTGGATGCGGACATCGAGCGGGCGTTGAGGGTTGAACCTGCGCCTACATAGTGTCCGACTGGTAGAAGTTACGTACCGCTTGGTGTCCGTGATAAGTTGATTCGGTGGGCCCACACACTACCGTCTGCGGGTCATCCGGGGATTGATAGGACAGTGCGGGGTCTTAGGGGGAAATACTGGTGGCCCACCTTAGCTAGGGATGTGAGGCTCTATGTCTCTTCCTGTTCGGTATGCGCCCAGAGTAAGGCTCCTAGGCACCTTCCTAGAGGGAAGTTACAGCCCCTCCCGGTTCCACAACGGCCATGGTCCCATCTCTCGGTAGATTTCCTTACTGATCTTCCCCCATCTCAGGGGAACACTACCGTTCTGGTCGTTGTGGATCGGTTCTCTAAGTCCTGCCGTCTCCTCCCATTGCCTGGTCTCCCTACGGCCCTACAGACGGCAGAGGCTCTATTTACCCACGTCTTCCGGCACTATGGGGATCCAGAGGATATCGTCTCCGATCGGGGTCCCCAGTTCACGTCTCGGGTTTGGAAGGCGTTTATGGAGCGTCTGGGGATCTCGATCAGCCTTACCTCTGGTTTATCACCCGAAAGTAATGGGCAGGTGGAGAGAGTAAACCAGGAAGTGGGCAGGTTTCTGAGGTCGTATTGCCAGGACCGGCCAGGAGAATGGGCGAGGTACGTCCCATGGGCAGAGTTAGCCCAGAACTCTCTTCGGCATTCGTCCACGAATATGTCGCCATTCGAATGCGTACTGGGCTACCAGCCGGTCCTGGCTCCGTGGCATCAGAGTCAGACCGAGGCTCCTGCGGTGGAGGAGTGGGTACAGCGCTCTAGAGAGACCTGGCGGGCAGTCCAGGATTCTCTCAGGCAGGCCAGTGAACGGCAGAAGAGAGACGCTGACCGCCACCGCAGCGAGGCCCCGGTGTTCGCACCAGGGGACAGGGTCTGGCTCTCGACCCGAAACCTGCCCCTCCGCCTGCCCTGCCGGAAGCTGGGGCCGCAGTGTGTGGGGCCATTTAAAGTCCTGAGGCGGGTAAATGAGGTGTGTTATAGATTGCAACTTCCCTCTTATTATCGTATTAACCCCTCGTTTCATGTGTCTCTCCTCAGGCCGGTGGTAGCTGGTCTCCTACAAGACAGTGAGGTACCGGAGGTCCCTCCACCCCCTCTGGACATCGAGGGTCCTGCAGTACCTCGTGGACTGGGAGGGGTACGGTCCGGAGGAGAGGTGCTGGGTACCGGGGAGGGACATTTTATATCCTTCCCTCTTGAGGGATTTCCATCGCCTCCACCTGGATCGCCCTGCGCCTCGTCCTCCGGGTCGTCCTCGAGGCCGGGTCGGCGCGCTGCGGGAGCCGTGCGTCAGGGGGGTACTGTCACGAACCTTGCCGAAGATGGTGCCTCTTTCTGTTCGGGCGGTGCTCGGCGGTCGTCGTCGCCGGCCTGTTAGCTGCCATCGATTCCCTTTCCGTTTGTTTTGGGTTATTGGGTAATTGGGTACACCTGTTTTGTATTAGGGTTTGTTTGTAGGGTATTTAAGGGCACTAGGCCCGCTGGGTATTTGTGCGGGCTTGTTTGTGTTACTCTGTGTTTGATGGTGTGAGTTATTCGTATATTTATTCTCCGGACTATTTTGTCCTATTGTTTGGACTGGAAACTTATATACGCCCTGTGTGTTGGCGTGACTGTTTTGTTGCGCTGGGGAATACATTTGAAAGAAAGACTGAACCCTGCTCTCTGTGCCTGATTCCACCCACCACTCCTAGTTGATCGTAACAGGTAGTGTATATAGGTTTTCAAATTATTTAAAGTAAAGGCTCTTTAGATTGCCTTTAAATGACAGAATGTTAGCCTACTGTGCATTTCTTCTCATTCATCAGAAAAGGGTCATGTTCCCCTGCTCAGACATTGCATGCATCACCCAATGGTTGCATACCACACCATAATCTACTGCGCAGTCTGGCACCAGATTTCTTTAACATATGATGGTTAGCTGATGCTTCATATATCTATTCGTTGTAAGATCTTGAATGCATCAGCAACGCCTGGATGGAGGAACGCGCCCCCAATGACAGAGCAACGCCTGGACGGAGGAACGTGCCCCCCCAATGACAGAGCAACGCCTGGATGGAGGAACGTGCCCCCCAATGACAGAGCAACGCCTGGACGGAGGAACGCACCCCCAATGACAGAGCAACGCCTGGACGGAGGAACGCACCCCCAATGACAGAGCAATGCCTGGATGGAGGAACGTGCCCCCACAATGACAGAGCAACGCCTGGACGGAGGAACGTGCCCCCCAATGACAGAGCAACGCCTGGACGGAGGAACGTGCCCCCCAATGACAGAGCAACGCCTGGACGGAGGAACGTGCCCCCAATGACAGAGCAACGCCTGGACGCAGGAACGTGCCCCCCAATGACAGAGCAACGCCTGGACGGAGGAACGTGCCCCCCAATGACAGAGCAACGCCTGGACGGGAGGAACGCGCCCCCCAATGACAGAGCAATGCCTGGACGGAGGAACCTGCCCGCCCAATGACAGAGCAACGCCTGGACGGGAGGAATGCGCCCCCAATGACAGAGCAATGCCTGGATGGAGGAACGTGCCCCCACAATGACAGAGCAACGCCTGGACGGAGGAACGTGCCCCCCAATGACAGAACAACGCCTGGACGGAGGAACGTGCCCCCCAATGACAGAGCAACGCCTGGACGGAGAAACGTGCCCCCCAATGACAGAGCAACGCCTGGACGGAGGAACGTGCCCCCCAATGACAGAGCAACGCCTGGACGGAGGAACGTGCCCCCCAATGACAGAGCAACGCCTGGACGGAGGAACCTGCCCCCCAATGACAGAGCAACGCCTGGACGGAGGAACCTGCCCCCCAATGACAGAGCAACGCCTAGACGGAGGAACGTGCCCCCAATGACAGAGCAATGCCTGGACGGAGGAACCTGCCCCCAATGACAGAGCAACGCCTGGACGGAGGAACGTGCCCCCCAATGACAGAGCAACGCCTGGACGGAGGAACGCGCCCCCCAATGACAGAGCAACGCCTGGACAGAAGAATGCTCCCCCCAATGACAGAGCAACGCCTGGACAGAAGAATGCTCCACCCAATGACAGAGCAACGCCTAGACGGAGGAACGCGCCCCCCAATGACAGAGCAACTACTGGACGGAGGAACGCGCCCCCCAATGACAGAGCAACGCCTGGACGGAGGAACGTGCCCCCCAATGACAGAGCAACACCTGGACGGAGGAACGTGCCCCCCAATGACAGAGCAACGCTTGGACGGAGGAACGTGCCCCCCAATGACAGAGCAACACCTGGACGGAGGAACGTGCCCCCCCAATGACAGAGCAACGCCTGGACGCAGGAACGTGCCACCCAATGACAGAGCAACGCCTGGACGGAGGAACGTGCCCCCCAATGACAGAGCAACGCCTGGACGGGAGGAACGCGCCCCCCAATGACAGAGCAATGCCTGGACGGAGGAACGTGCCCCCCAATGACAGAACAACGCCTGGACGGAGGAACGTGCCCCCCAATGACAGAGCAACGCCTGGACGGAGAAACGTGCCCCCCAATGACAGAGCAACGCCTGGACGGAGGAACGTGCCCCCCAATGACAGAGCAACGCCTGGACGGAGGAACGTGCCCCCCAATGACAGAGCAACGCCTGGACGGAGGAACCTGCCCCCCCAATGACAGAGCAACGCCTGGACGGAGGAACGTGCCCCCCAATGACAGAGCAAT
This sequence comes from Oncorhynchus keta, assembly GCF_023373465.1. NCBI lineage: Eukaryota > Metazoa > Chordata > Actinopteri > Salmoniformes > Salmonidae > Oncorhynchus > Oncorhynchus keta. The sequence continues at coordinate 71,918,749 of NC_068448.1, forward strand.
GCCTGGACGGAGGAACCTGCCCCCCCCCCCAATGACAGAGCAACGCCTGGACGGAGGAACGTGCCCCCAATGACAGAGCAACGCCTGGACGGAGGAACGCGCCCCCAATGACAGAGCAACGCCTGGACAGAAGAATGCTCCACCCAATGACAGAGCAACGCCTAGACAGAGGAACGCGCCCCCCAATGACAGAGCAACTACTGGACGGAGGAACGTGCCCCCCAATGACAGAGCAACGCCTGGACGGAGGAACGTGCCCCCCAATGACAGAGCAACGCCTGGACGGAGGAACGTGCCCCCCAATGACAGAGCAACGCCTGGACAGAGGAATGCGCCCCCCAATGACAGAGCAACGCCTGGACGGAGGAACGTGCCCCCCAATGACAGAGCAACGCCTGGACGGAGGAACGTGCCCCCCAATGACAGAGCAACGCCTGGACGGAGGAACGTGCCCCCCAATGACAGAGCAACGCCTGGACGGAGGAACGTGCCCCCCAATGACAGAGCAACGCCTGGACGGAGGAACGTGCCCCCCAATGACAGAGCAACGCCTGGACGGAGGAACGTGCCCCCCAATGACAGAGCAACGCCTACAAGATGTCATAATCAAGTGTGTGCGGTGGTGGAAATGCACGGACTTGGACTGCGTCAGAATACACAAAGTGCCCCATTCAACTAAGGCTGCTTGCTCCCTCCCTGGACCCTACTACATGTGGTTACATCTTACTCGTTCAGAAGGACAGATACAGGACAGCACATCTGTTTCTGTCATCCGCAGTTATCGAGCAATGCAGAAGAAAAATATTTCCTTGTGTAGCTACTAACTCCACTGATGTGGAACCAGCTTTTCTTCATAATTGACACACCATGTGAAATCATGAGACCAGGTACCGTGTGGTAAATGAGGAGCAGAGACAGGCTAAACTGACACCATCTCAAACAAGGACACAATAAAAGACAACTCTGACTTCGTTCCGGGTTCATTGTCGTAAAAGTTTTTTTTTAAATGATGAGCTCTGATGTGTTGTTAGACTGTAGGCATCATGAGCTCTCCATCAGAAAAGCGCCACTCTAAACGGCAGTTTGTTGACATTCTGCTGGGGAATTGATGTAGAATAGGGGAACATTACAGCAGAATGAGTCGGGCTTGTGTATGCTAGAGCCAGTGAAAAGCCCTGTTTGAAGCCCTCTGTGGGTTTTCACCCCATTGCTTTTCCCACAATTTTCTTTAGGAAAGAAGGAACTACTGGTGGATTTAAAGGGATTGGAATAGGGCCACAGTCTCCTCCTGCACATTCCTGATTGTGCCCCCTGTGCAAGTGCCCGATGAGAAATTAAAACGTCATTATGTTGTTTTGGGAATGGTGTTTTAAACTGCTCGGTTATGCAATCTTGTCCTTGAGATAGTTTTCTGGCCAGGCAGTCAGAAAGGAAGAGCGTGATTAGCAGCTTAAACCCTAGTCATCCCGCTTACCTACTTCAACATTGTTCAGGGGCACAATGCCGTGACATTTTCATATGTAATTATGTAGTCTACGGATGAAGAACATTGACTCCCCTTGGTGTCCCAAATCAATACTAAAATGTCCTCTGGATACAAAGTGAGAGATCTGTCAGACTCAGACATTGGAGAATGAGAGTGAGCTTTGGACACATGAAAATCTGTAATGACAAGGATGAGTAAGAAGATGGAATTGACTATACTTTTCAGACAATTTCATCACTGTGGATTCCTACATGGATATCTGTAAAAACATACGGTGGATATCTGACCGTCAAGATTCAATATCTGAATTCAAGGTGACATAATAGCACTTCCGTATCATGTAAAACCATAGTGAGGAAATTATGTTGGTTCATGGAGATACTAAAGGGATTTATGTCAGCCCTCAGAAAATGTTTTGAATCAGGGCATTACCACCGGATCTTTCCCAATAAGAACACAGATTTAAGCAATTTTGTAAAACATTTTGCTACTGTGTGCCATACAGAACATGCAACAGAAAATGTTTTCAAACGTTTTGCAACAGAAAATGACAATTGGACGAATTCAGATTGTTCCTCCCTCTTGTTTCAGTCCATGTTCTTCCTATTGATGCATAATGAACACACATATTATTGCCCCCTCTTGTATCCCACCATAACCTGCCAGTAGCATTCCATCTTGCATCCCACTGCTGGCTTGGCTCTGAAGTTAAGCAGGGTTGGTCCTGGTCAGTCCCTGGATGGGAACAGGGTTGGTCCTGGTCAGTCCCTGGATGGGAACAGGGTTGGTCCTGGTCAGTCCCTGGATGGGAGCAGGGTTGGTCCTGGTCAGTCCCTGGATGGGAGCAGGGTTGGTCCTGGTCAGTCCCTGGATGGGAGCAGGGTTGGTCCTGGTCAGTCCCTGGATGGGAGCAGGGTTGGTCCTGGTCAGTCCCTGGATGGGAGCAGGGTTGGTCCTGGTCAGTCCCTGGATGGGAGCAGGGTTGGTCCTGGTCAGTCCCTGGATGGGAGCAGGGTTGGTCCTGGTCAGTCCCTGGATGGGAGCAGGGTTGGTCCTGGTCAGTCCCTGGATGGGAGCAGGGTTGGTCCTGGTCAGTCCCTGGATGGGAGCAGGGTTGGTCCTGGTCAGTCCCTGGATGGGAGCAGGGTTGGTCCTGGTCAGTCCCTGGATGGGAGCAGGGTTGGTCCTGGTCAGTCCCTGGATGGGAGCAGGGTTGGTCCTGGTCAGTCCCTGGATGGGAGCAGGGTTGGTCCTGGTCAGTCCCTGGATGGGAGCAGGGTTGGTCCTGGTCAGTCCCTGGATGGGAGCAGGGTTGGTCCTGGTCAGTCCCTGGATGGGAGCAGGGTTGGTCCTGGTCAGTCCCTGGATGGGAGCAGGGTTGGTCCTGGTCAGTCCCTGGATGGGAGCAGGGTTGGTCCTGGTCAGTCCCTGGATGGGAGCAGGGTTGGTCCTGGTCAGTCCCTGGATGGGAAACCAGGTGCTGCTGGAAGGTTAGTAGGAGGCATGCCTTTTTATTTATCCGGACAAGTCAGTTAAGAACAAATTTTTATTTACAATGGCGGCCTATCCCGGCCAAGCCCTATCACCTACGACTCTGGGCCAATTGTGCACTGCCCTATTGGACTCTCAATCACAGCCGGTTGTGATACAGCCTGGAATCTAACCAGGTCTGTAGTTACACCTCTAGCACTGAGATTCAGTGCTTTAGACCATGCGCCACTCGAGAGCCCTTTTCTTTGTTCTAAAAAATTATCTCTATCCCAATTCCCCAGGGCAGTGATTGGGGACATTGCCCCGTGTAGGGTGCCGTCTTTCGGATGGGACGTTAAACTAGTGTCCTGACTCTCTGTGATTACTAAAGATCCCATGGCACTTATCGTAAGAATAGAGGTGTAAACCCCGGGGTCCTGGCTAAATTCCCAATCTGGCCCTCATACCATCATGGCCACCTAATCATCCCCAGCTCATTCATCCCTCCCTCCTTTCCCCTGTATCTATTCCCCCGGTTGTTCAGACTGTTGTACATGAGAATGTGTTCTCAGTCAACAAACCTGGCTGAATAAAATAAATAAATACCTCCCACATAGGATTCAAGGCTCATGTGTGACAGAAGCCAAATAAGTGTTGCATTTCCTGGTGAATCAGTAACTTACAGTGGTAGAGTTTTACCCAGACACATCATACATTAACTGGAGAAACAGTAACTCACAGTGGTAGAGTTTTACCCAGACACATCATACATTAACTGGAGAAACAGTAACTCACAGTGGTAGAGTTTTACCCAGACACATCATACATTAACTGGAGAAACAGTAACTCACAGTGGTAGAGTTTTACCCAGACACATCATACATTAACTGGAGAAACAGTAACTCACAGTGGTAGAGTTTTACCCAGACACATCATACATTAACTGGAGAAACAGTCAGGGTGTTCAGCCAGTGAGTTCCAGAGAAACCAGATGAAGTTTCTGAAAGGAATGATGTCATTCCAGTAGGATTAGGGTCTGGTTGACTCTCGACCATAGCAGAAAGATTACAGCCTGCCTTGACAGTTGAGGCCAGAAAACTTCTGAAAGTATGTATGTATGTATGTATGTATGTATGTATGTATGTATGTATGTATGTTAAATTGTTGTAGACAAGTGTGTGTGTCTGTGTGAACATGTAAAAAGATGTGATTATGGCCCCAAACTTTCAGGGTAGCCTGAAAACATGGATGGACGAGGGTGCTGGTTTGTAAGGGCAATGTTTTGCGATGTTCTTGGTTCTCCGTGGCAAGCTCATTGACTACATTCACATGAACACCAATATCCTGTTATTAGTCGGGATACTCAAGTATTCTGTTTACAATAACGCGAAAAAGTTTGTATGCTAATTTCAGACGGGATACTGTGGCATGTAAACATCTTATCCCGTTTACTGTGGTCAGTGCAGCGTCAGTTTAATATATCATGGGTATTGTGTGATGATTTTTTTATCTGATTGTCAAACAAATGACTTAAAAAAGTAGGCTACATGCGCAATGAGATCCACCGTAATAATTCCATAATAATTTGTTTTGGATGATACTTTGTACTGGAATTTATAGTCTGCTGGCATATGATACTTTATAGGATACTTTATAGGATACTTTATAGGATACTTTCACCCTTCATTTAGATGCATTTCTGCTTTTAATTCCCGACATTTGGAAGGCCATATAAGGATTTCTGACATTTGGAAGGCCATATTATGATTCCTGACATTTGGAAGGCCATATAATGATTTCTGACATTTGGAAGGCCATATTATGATTTCTGACATTTGGAAGGCCATATAAGGATTCCTGACATTTGGAAGGCCATATAATGATTTCTGACATTTGGAAGGCCATATTATGATTTCTGACATTTGGAAGGCCATATAATGATTCCTGACATTTGGAAGGCCATATAATGATTTCTGACATTTGGAAGGCCATATTATGATTCCTGACATTTGGAAGGCCATATAATGATTTCTGACATTTGGAAGGCCATATTATGATTTCTGACATTTGGAAGGCCATATAAGGATTTCTGACATTTGGAAGGCCATATTATGATTCCTGACATTTGAAGGCCATATAGGATTTTGACATTTGGAAGGCCATATTATGATTTCTGACATTTGGAAGGCCATATAATGATTTCTGACATTTGGAAGGCCATATTATGATTTCTGACATTTGGAAGGCCATATTATGATTTCTGACATTTGGAAGGCCATATAAGGATTCCTGACATTTGGAAGGCCATATAATGATTTCTGACATTTGGAAGGCCATATTATGATTTCTGACATTTGGAAGGCCATATTATGATTTCTGACATTTGGAAGGCCATATTATGATTCCCGACATTTGGACGGCCATATTCTGATTTCTGACATTTGGAAGGCCATATTATGATTTCTGACATTTGGAAGGCCATATTATGATTCCCGACATTTGGACGGCCATATTCTGATTTCTGACATTTGGAAGGCCATATAATGATTTCTGACATTTGGAAGGCCATATAATGATTTCTGACATTTGGAAGGCCATATAATGATTTCTGACATTTGGAAGGCCATATAATGATTCCTGACATTTGGAAGGCCATATAAGGATTCCCGACATTTGGAAGGCCATATAATGATTTCTGACATTTGGAAGGCCATATTATGATTTCTGACATTTGGAAGGCCATATAATGATTCCCGACATTTGGAAGGCCATATAAGGATTCCCGACATTTGGAAGGCCATATAATGATTTCTGACATTTGGAAGGCCATATTATGATTTCTGACATTTGGAAGGCCATATAATGATTTCTGACATTTGGAAGGCCATATTAGGATTTCTGACATTTGGAAGGCCATATTATGATTTCTGACATTTGGAAGGCCATATAATGATTTCTGACATTTGGAAGGCCATATAATGATTCCCGACATTTGGAAGGCCATATAAGGATTCCCGACATTTGGAAGGCCATATAATGATTCCCGACATTTGGAAGGCCATATAATGATTTCTGACATTTGGAAGGCCATATTAGGATTTCTGACATTTGGAAGGCCATATTAGGATTTCTGACATTTGGAAGGCCATATAAGGATTCCCGACATTTGGAAGGCCATATAATGATTCCCGACATTTGGAAGGCCATATAATGATTTCTGACATTTGGAAGGCCATATTATGATTCCCGACATTTGGAAGGCCATATAATGATTTCTGACATTTGGAAGGCCATATTATGATTTCTGACATTTGGAAGGCCATATAAGGATTCCCGACATTTGGAAGGCCATATTAGGATTTCTGACATTTGGAAGGCCATATTAGGATTTCTGACATTTGGAAGGCCATATTAGGATTTCTGACATTTGGAAGGCCATATTAGGATTTCTGACATTTGGAAGGCCATATTAGGATTTCTGACATTTGGAAGGCCATATAAGGATTCCCGACATTTGGAAGGCCATATAATGATTTCTGACATTTGGAAGGCCATTGTTTGTCAACTATAATACTTGCAGCTTTTCTTCCGTCATAACTTGTTTCCCAAGAAGACTAATTAGTAATCTAGTTAACACAGGTAAAGTTGTCTGTTTCGGGAATTTTGGCCATACGGAAATCCTACCACAAGGGGGCGGAGTTCTCAACTTTTGTGTCACATAGTCTGCTGTGCTAGGATGAATTTATGCAAGACACGTAGCCAGCCAATGTAAAGGATGAGAGGAATATCCCTTAATGAGATATTTTACCAAATGTTTTTGCGATTACAAGACATAAAATATGCTTCCTACGATTTAAAATGGTCTCAAATTAAAAACTTGCTGAGATTTTGTGTCCAGGAACTCTTAGTTAAACGAATGATATTATTAACAGTGTGTGTTGGAGCTGTATGTTATGCGGTTTTGATTACCCAAACCAGACATGAAGTTACTGAAGCATGCAGTCTCTTTACTGCATAGCAGACTTCTATTAGTCCTAAATGCAATAACAAATGGGTGCTGGCATGGCTTTGGAACTGGAGGCAAAGCATGGAATGAACCGGAAGAAAGAGAGTAAAAGAGAGAGCGAAAGAAGGAGGAGAGAAGAGGTAACCAGATCTGCTCCTTCAGGACAACGGACCACAGACCTGACCAAGATAAAGTGGTTTAATCAGAGGGAACAAGAGACAGAGAACGAGATAGTGAATAAAGAGAGAGGGAGGGAAAGAGAGAAAGATATAGTGAATCATGAGAGAGGGAGGGAAGAGAGCAAGCCAGGATAATCTTTTTATTTCTCTCTTCTCTCTTCAGGGAGAGAAGATAGATAATTGCCCCCCTGCACCTCCCGCTCTCACCCCTCAACCCCACCCATCTTCCTGGAAACAATACAAGCCACATCCCAGGAGAAAAGCTGGTTCCCAGGTGCAGGCTACCAAAGAGGGAGCAGGACAAAGGGCACTGAACTACAAGGACGACTTGAGTGTGTTGCAATCACGCAGAATGGGATGGAACTGTCTGTGTAACCTGCTGTAAGGCCCCTAGATAAGAACAGGAACACAATGGAACCTCTTCATTCTTCTCTCAGGGGCTGGAGGACACGAGGAGGAGGAGAAGCAAGAAAGGGAGAGAGGAGAAGGATTAGAGAGAGAGCAGAAGGAGGAGGAGAGGGAGTAAGCAGGAGAGCGAGAGAGAGGGAGAGGAGGATGAGAGAGACAGGGAGAGAGAAGGGGAGAGGAGGATGAGAGGGGGAGGGGAGTGAGAGGAGTAGGAGGAGACCTAGAAAGGAAGAGGAGGAGCGGAGAAAGGAGGAGGAGGAGAGAGGAGGCGGAAGACTCCAGGCCTGAGGAAGATAGGGGAAGAGGAGGAGTAGAGAAAGAGATGAGGAAACGAGGCCTTAGGAGAGGAAGAGAGGGAGGGGTAGAAGGAGAGAGGAGAAGGAGAAGAGGAGGAGAGAGGAGGAGAAGGAGAAGAATGGGAAGAATGGGAGGGCATGGAATTTGTCCGGGCTTGTAAAACACACTGTAAATGTCAAATTCACGCTTTGCCTTTCTTTAGTGGGCAGAGGAGGAGTCAGAAAGGAGTTGAGAGTTTCAACCAACACCTCGCATGGCATTAAGATGAAGTCATCCAGTGCAGTACAGTGGTGGATGTGTTTGGACTTGTCTTCAATGGATGACACTGTAGCAGTATGTGTGACAGTGACAACAAATGTAGTGAGGGTTACAAATTATCCAGCAAGATATTATTGACATAAGACTGGCAGGGGATTCGAGGGGAAAGGAGGAATAGGTGGCAAGCTTTAGGGAATAATATCTAGCTAGATGGTGCCGTCAGAGATGGTCTCCTCGCTTCGAGTTCTAAGAAACTATGCAGTATTTCGTTTTTTATTTATTTATTATTTCTTCTATTGTTACCCCAGAAGATAATTAATACATACAGCCGGGAAGAACTATTGGATATAAAAGCGATGTCAACTTACCAACATTACGACCAGGAATACGTCTTTCCCGAAGCGGATCCTCTGTTCGGACCACCACCCAGGACAATGGATCTAATTCCAGTAGTCGACCCAAAATAACAACGCCGCAGAAGGGGCAGACGAAGCAGCCTCCTGGTCAGACTCCATAGACGTTCACATCGCCCACCGCTCCCGATGATACTACTTGCCAACGTCCAGTCTCTTGAGAAACAAGGTAGACGAAATTCGAGCAAAGGTTTCTTTCCAGAGAGACATCAGAGAATGTAACATTCTCTGTTTCACGGAAGCATGGCTCTGTTGGGATATGTTTTCGGAATCGGTCCAGCCACCTGGCTTCTCCATGCATTGTGCTGACAGAGATAAACACCTCTCTGGGAAGCGAAAGGGCGGGGGTGTATGCTTTATGATTAACAACTCATGGTGTAATCATAACAACATACAGGAACTCAAGTCCTGCTGCTTACCCGATCTAGAATTCCTTACAATCAAATGCCTGCCATTTTACCTACCAAGAGAAGTCTCGTCAGTTACAGTCACAGCTGTGTACATTCCCCCTCAAGCAGACACCAAGACGACCATCAAGGAACTTCACTGGACTATATGCAAACTGGAAATAATACATCCCGAGGCTGCATTTATTGTAGCTGGTGATTTTAACAAAGCAAATTTGAGAACGAGGCTACCTAAATTCTACTAGCATATTGATTGGGCTACGCGCATGCGCATTAACCTCAACCACTGCTACTCTAACTTCTGTGATGCATACAAAGCCCTCCCCTGCACCTCCCTTCGGCAAATCTGACCACGATGGCATCTGGCTCCTTCCGTCTTATAGGCAGAAACTCAAACAGGATGTACCATTGATGAAAACCATTCAACGCTGGTCCGACCAATCGGAAGCCACGCTTCAAGATTGTTTTGATCACGTGGACAGGAATATGTTGAGGTTAGCCTCTGAAAACAACATCGACCAATACGCTGACTCTGTGAGTGTGTTTGTAAAGAAGTGAATTGGAGATGTTGAACCCACTGTGACTATTAAAATCTACCCAAACCAGAAACCGTGGATGGCGGAATTTGCACAAATCTGAAAGCACGATCCATCGCATTTAACCATGGAAAGGTGTCTGGGAATATGTCTGAATATAAACAGTGTAGTTATTCCCAACGCAAGGCAATCAAACAAGCAAAATGCCAGTACAGGAAGAAGGTGGAGTCGCAATTCAACGGCTCAGACATGAGATGTATGTGGCAGGGTCTACAGGAAATCACGGACTACAAATACAAATCCATCCATGTAACGGACACGACGTCTCACTTCCAGACAAACTAAACACATTCTTTACCTGCTTTGAGGATAATACAGTGCCACTGTCGTGGCCCGCTAACAAGTATCTCCCCCCCCCCCCTTCTCCGTGGCGGATGTGAGTAAAAGTGTTAACCCTCGCAAGGCTGCTGGTCCAGACGGCATTCCTCGCCGCGTCCTCAGCACATGCACAGACCAGCTGGCTGGGCTGTTTACATATTCATTCACTCCCTATCCCAGTCTACTGTCCCCACATCCTTCAAGATGGCTACCATTGTTTCTGTACCCAAGAAGGCAAAGATAACTGAAGTAAATGACTACCGCCCCGTAGCACTCACTTCTGTCATCATGAAGTGCTTTGAGAGATAATAAAGGATCATGTCACCTCCACCTTACCGGCCACCCTAGACCCACTTCAGTTTGCATACTGCCCCAACAGGTCCACAGACGATGCAATCGCCATCACACTGCCCTATCCCATCAAGACAAAAGGAATACCTTTGTAAGATTGATATTCATTGACTACAGCTCAGCATTCAAAACCATAGTACCCCCAAAACTCATCATCTAGCTGGAGGCCTGGGTCTGGGTCTCCCTGGGTCTCAACCCCGCCCTGTGCAATTGGGTCCTGGACTGTCTGACGGGCCGCCACCCAGGTGGTGAAGGTAGGAAACAACATCTCCACTTCGCTGACCCTCAACACTGCCCACAAGGGTGCATGCTTTGCCCCCACCTGTACTCCCTGTTCACGCACGACTGCATGGCCATGCATGCCTCCAACTCAATCATCAAGTTTGCAGACGACACAACAGTAGTGGGCTTGATTACCATCAACGACGAGACTACAGGGAAGAGGTGAGGGCACTCGGAGTGTGGTGTCAGGAAAACAACATCTCACTCAACGTCAACAAAACAAAGGAGATGACACAAAATGAGAAAAAAGAAATCCAGAAAATCACATTGTAGGATTTTGTAATGAATTTATTTGCAAATTATGATGGAAAATAAGGTTTTGGTCAATAACAAACAAGCAAGATTTCTGGCTCTCACAGACCTGTAACTTCTTCTTTAAGAGGCTCCTCTGTCCTCCACTCGTTACCTGTATTAATGGCATCTGTTTGAACTTGTTATCAGTATAAAAGACACCTGTCCACAACCTCAAACAGTCACACTCCAAACTCCACTATGGCCAAGACCAAAGAGCTGTCAAAGGACACCAGAAATAAAATTGTCGACCTGCACCAGGCTGGGAAGACTGAATCTGCAATAGGTAAGCAGCTTGGTTTGAAGAAATCAACTGTGGGAGCAATTATTAGGAAATGGAAGACATACAAGACCACTGATAATCTCCCTCGATCTGGGGCTCCACGCAAGATCTCACCCCGTGGGGTCAAAATGATCACAAGAACGGTGAGCAAAAATCCCATAACCACACGGGGGGACCTTGTGAATGACCTGCAGAGAGCTGGGACCAAAGTAACAAAGCCTACCATCAGTAACACACTACGCCGCCAGGGACTCAAATCCTGCAGTGCCAGACGTGTCCCCCTGCTTAAGCCAGTACATGTCCAGGCCCGTCTTAAGTTTGCTAGAGAGCATTTAGATGATCCAGAAGAAGATTGGGAGAATGTCATATGGTCTGATGAAACCAAAATATAACGTTTTGGTAAAAACTCAACTCGTCGTGTTTGGAGGACAAAGAATGCTGAGTTGCATCCAAAGAACACCATACCTACTGTGAAGCATGGGGGTGGAAACATCATGCTTTGGGGATGTTTTTCTGCAAAGGGACCAGGACGACTGATCCGTGTAAAGGAAAGAATGAATGGGACCATGATCGTGAGATTTTGAGTGAAAACCTCCTTCCATCAGCAAGGGCATTGAAGATGAAACGTGGCTGGGTCTTTCAGCATGACAATGATCCCAAACACACCCCCCGGGCAACGAAGGAGTGGCTTCGTAAGAAGCATTTCAAGGTCCTGGAGTGGCCTAGCCAGTCTCCAGATCTCAACCCCATAGAAAATCTTTGGAGGGAGTTGAAAGTCAGTGTTGTCCAGCAACAGCCCCAAAACATCACAGCAACAGTGTGTGAAAACCTTGTGAAGACTTACAGAAAACGTTTGACCTCTGTCATTGCCAACAAAGGGTATATAATAAATTATTGAGATAAACTTTTGTTATTGACCAAATACTTATTTTCCACCATGATTTGCAAATAAATTCATTAAACATCCTGCAATGTGATCTTCTGGATTTTTTTTCTAATTCTGTCTGTCATAGTTGAAGTGCACCAATGATGAAAATTACAGGCCTCTCTCATCTTTTTAAGTGAGAGAACTTGCACAATTGGTGGCTGACTAAATACTTTTTTGCCCCACTGTACTTACATGTACATACAGTACTTATGTCATGCAATAAAAGTAAAATGAATTACTTAAAAATCATACAATGTGATTTTCTGGATTTTTTTAGATTCCGTCTCTCACAATTGAAGTGTACCTATGATAAAGAATTACAGACCTCTACATGCTTTGTAAGTAGGACAACCTGCAAAATCGGCAGTGTATCAAATACTTGTTCTCCCCACTCTACATACATACATACATACATACATACATACATACATACATACCTCCGCTTATTTCCACTCTTGTCCTCAATAACACGCACATACACCTTTCTGCTTCCAGACCATCAATCCATAGTTACCAGTGAAAGGTGTTTCTTCCATGTCATTCGGTGGCCAAACCCTGGGTGTCTGTTTGTTTTTAACTGGGTGAGAGAGTCTGCCAAGTATAGTCTGCTGTAAAGGTAGCTCAGTGTGTGTGTGAGAGAGAGAGAGAGAGAGTCTGCCAAATATAGTCTGCTCTAATAGTATGTGTGTGTGTGTGTGTGTGTGTGTGTGTGTGTGTGTGTGTGTGTGTGTGTGTGTGTGTGTGTGTGTGTGTGTGTGTGTGTGTGAGAGAGAGAGAGAGACTGCCAAATATAGTGTGTTCTAAAAGTATGTGTGTGTGTGTGTGTGTGTGTGTGTGTGTGTGTGTGTGTGTGTGTGTGTGTGTGTGTGTTTTCTTACTGTAAAAAAAAAAACACAGATCCAGGCCATTCCAACAGGAGACCACACTCATGTAGGTCCTGGCAGTACACAATGCTCATCAATCACTCATTACCCCAACCTGACGACTTCCCTGTTTTGGCAGATATGTGTGTATATGGTAATTGAGGAGTTTGGGTCTCTTTTACAGCGGACAGAACAAGCTTTAGTTGGCAAAGTGTAATTTACCAGCCAGATGGAATGCTAGAACTCAGTGTTTGAGTGGTGGTGGATAGCGTTAACATTTCTACTTTGGAGGATAACGTAAAAATGTCAACTTTTTTTTTCTATCAGAGTGAAAATTTGATTATTTACTAATGCTCGATGGAGATTAGCTTTTAATATGTTGATTAGTGTTATAGAGTTATCGTTCAAGTGATAGAAAATCTTTACTCATGTTCATACCGACATTGCATTGACAATTAACAACCACACCAGGTTGGCTCACTTTAACGGCCAAAGTACATATTCATTATGAATCATACATCTTAATGTGCGTGTCACACAAGTTATCATTTATTAGTTTACCAAAGTTACCGAAATCTTCAGTAGTTTTGATAATTAACAGAAAATCTATGGCAATCTATCGTAACTTTGGTCATTTATACTTGAATAACAAAACAAACATTTCAGAAATAGTAGAGATGTTTTATATCTGTGTCCATATTGTCCATTAGTTTCTAATAGACAGGCCATATGGTTTAAGAGAAAATAGCCTAATTAATGAAAAAAGCTAATCAACAACGGCATTCTTTTCAATTACCTCGGCAACTCTTCCAACTATTGACTTTTTTCACAACTGCCACTAGTTTGACACCAAAACATTGACAACAAATACATATTGACATCGTAAAATAAATAAAAGTGTGCAAAAAATATATAAATAATATTTAATGCTGAAACCCTCATATTAAACACCAATGTTTTTCACTAAGTTGATGGTTTATATTCAGGATAATGTTTCACAGCTTTGTCATTCTATTTTTCATTTATAATCATCTTATTGAATTATTTCATATATTTGACATGTGATAAGGCCAGCGAGAAGCCCAGAGATGATTAGATACCTGTGATAATCTGAAGGACTCAAAAGGGCCACTAGATGTCTTTTAGAGAGATTACATAAAATCCTTGAAAGACACAACATTTCTGGTAGTTTACTGGTAAACTCTGAACGTTCCCGGTAATATAGCCTGCAACGCTACACGTGACAAACACACTATGTGCTGCCTTAATTGGATCGTCTGAGATGCTGTGAAATCATACAGGTTGAATGTCTCTGAAACAGACATAACAGCTACATACAAAGTGGACTGTGGATCCTTTGAGGCTTATGTAACGTTGATAGGAATTTTCTAAAAACACACACATGCTTCCAGGATTTTTTCATAAATGTCTGAAATGTCTATGATATAGAATATTTCAGAGCAGAATCCTATTCTGATACCCGCAGATCTTGTTTCTCATGACCTTTGACCTGGACAATGAACTGTGACATGAACCACCAATCACACAGAATCTTGACTGATTTAATCATTGTGTTCTGTAAGAGTTACGAGTTCACAGGAAAAATTTGAGGCATAGTTTTTTGGGGGGATAAATATCTAATATTTATTTAGACCTCAGTTTATACTGACTTAAGAACAGGTCAATAAAATTGTAATGAGTGCATTTGCCCCTCAAACTAACACAGCAATAGGTAATCCTGCATAATAAGATGACATATTAAAATGGGCAACTTTTACAGTCAGGCAGAATAAACAACACCAGCTGACATGTACACATAACCCGTTTGGTTTTTGAAATGCTACATTCAGGTGCAATGAGGTACTACATTCAGCATGTGTGGCAAACAAACTTAAATGCTATTCCAACTCAAATAGGCATGATTAAGACTGTAGGTCCATTGACTGTGTGCATTATAGCATGTGATCGTTGGGGACTGGCAACAGAATTTGCTTGTTGTTCTTTAAAGGAGTTGGGTAGGTAACTACAGCAGCAAACACGGCTGGTCTCAAGGCTGGACTTTCTGTTGATGTAATGGAAGCCTCCTGATCTTGATCCCGACGACCTGCTCCAAGACTAAGAGCGGTTGTAATTGAATGAGAGGTCGGAGGTCAACTCGTGTTAGAGACATGCCAAGGCTCCCCCTGAAACATGGCCTCTTCTCTAGATCACCTCTGGTACAGAATGTGAGGATCCTGACAGCAGAGCTTTGCTATACGTTAGATTACTTCCTCCCAACAGTCCAAGTCTATTTCCATGCAATGTGTTTAGCCCCACTGAGCATTGCTTTCAGAACTTTATAATGACATACGTGTCTCAATTATGTTAAACACAAATAGAGTTGTTAGGTACAACTCTACATATGCATCATGACTACTGTAATTCAGTTAGTAGCCTAATCATTTTTTACAAAATCACAGTTGCATCATCTTGTTATGTATTGTAAATTAAAAAACAACAATCTTAGCTTTTTCTCATACTTTTCTCGTGCATGTTGAGGATCACTCCAAAATCGCATCCTCCTCATGAGCAACAACAATGGATGTACATTTAGTTCCTTCATGGAGAACCACAAATCCCCAGAAGAAATTCTGTGGGGGAGTCTTAATTAGATTTCAGATAATTAAAGAGGGCGATGAGGCCTCCTTCCAGCACCTCTTTGATTTGCTTCTGCAAGGGGTTCTGCATGATGTGGAGTCCCTTATCCAGAGGGTGGTAGGCCAGCTTCTCCAGCCTGCTGAGCTGGTGCATCTCCTGGGGCACGTTCTGGATGTCATTGAAGTCCACGTTGAGCAGCTCCAGCTGCGTCAGGCAGCAGATCATCTTGGGCAGCGAGTGGATCTCGTTCCCCTCCACGATGAGGATCTTGAGCTCCACCAGTGCCGCGATGCTCTCGGCGATGCACTCCAGCCTGTTGCAGGCCAGGTGGAGGAATACCAGTCTCTTCATGGTGTAAACGCAGCCGGGGATGTGAACAATTTTGTTGTGGCTGAGATTGAGCTTCCTCAGGCAGGTCAGGTTGGCGCAGGAGGCAGGGAGGCCAGATATCTCGTTGTTGGCCAGGCTGAGGACCTCCAGCCTGGTGCAGTTGCCCAGCTCCTCTGGAACCTCGGTCAGTTGGTTGCGGTAGCAGAACAGGACCCGGAGGTGTCTGAGCTGGCCGATCTCTGGGGGCAGGCTGGTCAGCTGGTTCCCCCACAGGTTGAGGACCACCAGGTTGCTTAGGATGCTGAGGGCGGGGGGCAGAGCCCGCAGGCAGTTCAACGACAGGTTGAGCTTCTCGAGCTCCGTCAGCTCCCACAGTTCCTTGGGGGGTTCCTTGAGGCCGCGACGGGCCAGGCTCAGTATGCTGTAGCCCCACTGTTTGTACGCGTGGTTGCGGATCCGCTCTGCCGACGTCAAGCTGTCCTCCCGGCCGGCACTCTTCCTCGCCTGCCTCTTCATCTCCTCTTCCTTGGACTGCTTGTGTCCCATTGGTGCTCCTTCAGCAGGAATAACAATGTCAAGACAAGAAGACGCTAAAGAGCATTACCCAGAAGCACTAGCCACAAAACATCCTAAACCGATAGGGTGGAGAGCGACAGACAAGCAGCTTTGGTCAGTGCTGGTACGGTCGAAAGTCAACAAAGGAACTGTGTACATTCTCACTTAGTGTGTGTCGGATGTAAAATGCTGCTGGATATCCACCCTGGAAGTGCTGGCCAAGTGTAGCGGAGTATCGCAGAGCAGTAAAGACGTGTGTTTGTCAAGGGGACTGATTTGAGAAATGTGTGCTGACAAAAGGGGAGGGAGCAGGGGGCTGAAATCAACAGCCCACACTGACTGGATAGCACCAGCCGACCCCAGCCACACTGACTAAGTCACCCCCCAGCACCAACCACATCCCTCCACCCCTTTCAGCTGCTCCTGTCACTTGTGCGCTCCGGCCTGGGTGATAACTAACCTTGATTGCGCAGAGGGCGCAAGGATGGAGGCCCATGCCGCCCACCACACAAACCTTGACCCTGAATGGTGTTATTCAATCGATCGACCACATAAATTACCTCAATCACCTTCAAACAGTGGTGTTTGACTGCCGTACTGTCATTGGCAGGATCGTGGGATCAATTTGTTCTTGTCACGAAGCTACTGTATCCTCTTACACCAAGCATACATCAAGACGGTTATAAATGAGTCTATTTATAACCACAACCGTGGTCAAAACAAAACACCCTTTGTGGAAATGCTATCAGTGTGTCATACAATATCATTTCCTTTTTAGATCTCTCTTTCTCCTTCTAGCGCCTCTTAACACTTATTTATAGCTCTCTTAGATACCCAGATAGTTAGGATTATATTTTATAATGGCAGACAGTGTTGCTTCATGTCTCCTAAATGTATTGACTCCGTTACCCTCGTGCCTTTCCCATGTCTTTTCATTAGTTCACACAGTATTAGATGGCGTTATAGGGATGTGGATTAAGCAGCCATGGAGAGGCTCTCAAAAAAAAGAAGAAGTTCTTGAGGAGTTACTGATTGAATGGGACACAAGTGGACAAATAAATCCAATCAAATAAAATTGTATTAGTCACATGCTTCATAAACAACTGGTGTAGACTAACAGGACATTTGGGACATTTAATTTTTACATGTGATATCGTAGAATCAACGTGGAGAACTGATTGGATTTGCAAACATAAGAGCATTTATAGTCTTTTTTTTCACCCAACTTTTAAGCTAATTACAATGTCATGATGAAATGTCAAATTCAAGTCAAATTCACTTGAGTTGAAAATCAAAAATAGACGTTGAACTGACTGTCTGTGTCCAGTGGAATTAGTCTAAATATCAAACTGGGTCCTGCCGTTGTTTTAGATGCCATTGGAGACCTGTAAAACACTTGACACCACAATGCTGTACTGTACCAATCAGCTTTCTATATGCCTACAAAATGCATGTTTGAGGTATGCATGCTTTAAATCAAACCATGGTTTGGGTTATTCTCTTTCACTCAGTGTGGGTCAAAGCTCAAAGGACCCGGGTGCCGGTGTTAGTGGAATTCCTCGGGTAATGCAACTCACTTAACAATTTGACCCACAAACTGAGTGCCTCATTCAGCCTTAAATATGCCCCCTTAGCCCCCCACGTCCACCTCCTCCCACTCAAACCAAAACAGATATGTCAAAAATAAACTCATTTGACTTACTGACTTTTAATCCCTGCAGTTGAACAAGGCAGTCTACTGTCTGAATACACTGCCAGCTGAACTAGTAAAGCAAGGTGTCCGGGCCAAGGCGACTCTATATGGACTGTACTCATGTTAATATGTAGGTCCTGTTCATCCATTAATACCTAATCCAGTGACTACAGTTTAAGATGATCAGTCACAACTTTACCATTTAAAAAAAATTCCTAGATGAGAAAACGGCAGATTTCATTTCACCACATTCACTATCACTTAAATGATCAATCATCAGATCAACTCAATCAGATGACACTGTGCTGAAACAACAACAACATCGCTGTCCATATCCAAAGAACTGTATTTCTAGTTAATGCCATGAAGGTACTAGCAGTGTGCAGGTAGGATCCCGTATCGACGCAGAGTGACAGTGTGAGACAGGTGCTGGATCCTTATCACACAGACCCATGGGCTGACGTTGGGCATTGTGCAACTGATAACCCCGGGATGCCACCTCTCTGATGGAAAAAAAAGCAGGACGGATTATTCCCGGCCCTGGGGAATCCTGTGATCAGAGGCGGATCATGGTTTTCCCTAGGGGAGGATTTTGGAAGAAACAGCACCCCATTCCCTGGCTCCTGGCTCCGATTGGAGAGACTGAAATAAACGTCACCAGACGAGAGATTGGTCTCTCTAAAAGTATTATTCATGCATGGTTTATCTTGGTGGCGTACGACCACATGGGTTGTCACTAGTTACCACAGTCACAAAGTCAAAATTGGGGTTATGGTTATGTTTTAAAATGGGATTTTAAGAAGATAGAAATGGTAGAAATAGGTGGGGTTTATGCCTTTGTGGCTGTGGTAACTAGTAGTGACGACCTCGTACATGCCGGGATCAGATTACCCATCATCACTGGCGGCTAATCACAAACCACCCTATTCCACCGTTTTTATCCGGGGAAAGAGATAAAAGACGAGGAAGAGGGGATTATTTGCTCCCGGTTATTCCATTGTTGTCAGAAGTTATGAATGCCAATTATCCACGTGCAGTGTCTTGACTGTGGACCTCATTTGCATAGGTTTCCTTGCCAAGGTTGGGGGAATGTTTGGTTGTTGCTTTGTGTTTCTGGGATTTGGAGATTGGTCATGCATTCACAAGCAAGCAGAGTTGGCTACTTAACAGCTTCTGTGTTTGAACCCTAGGGCTTGCCTTCTGGTGAGACGAAGACATGATGAGAAATACAAATGAGTCTGAGGAAGACGGCAAGAGGAGAGTGTCAAGGCCAAGTAGTGAGAAGAAAGTCAAGCAAGCAAACTTGAGGTTGCCATAGTCGACCAGTCTTTGTACATTAAAGCTGAGGTCCACGAGAGGCGGAACAGCGCCGCTGGCTGCCCCAGGCGCATTTGTTCTTGTTTTGAGGAAATGAGCATCTGTCAAGGGACGCTGGAGAGGACGCTGGAGAGGAGAAGCAAGTACGGGGTGTCAAACATTTAATAGGGAACGACCATGGAACGAGACAGGAACAGCGTCAGCACACGGGTAACACAGACAAATTACAATTAATGCCGCAGCGGGGAACAGAGCTGGGGAACTGACACATATAGGGGAGGTAATAAACAGGTGATTGGGTGAGTCCAGGTGAGTTCAATATTGCTGATGTGCATGACGAGGGAAGGCAGGTGTGCCTAAATGATGGTGGCAGGAGTGCGTAATGCAGGGCAGCCTGACTCCCTCGAGCGCCAGCATCCTGCCCTGCCGGTGAAAGTAGAACATAGGGGAGACTGAGGGCAATTGTAGCACATTGAATTTCTCCAAAGCTACAGTGATGAAACACACAGTACATTCCCATATTGGTTCTTTCCAATGCATGAAAAGTTACAGTGAAATATCTCACAATTTGCATGTTTTATGGGCAAATGTTAGTTTTTTAAGGATTAAAGTGTTTTTTTCCACCAGCTGTATTTTTCTCATACTGCCCTGAGCATTAATGTCCAATAATCCAAACTAGCATCATTTTCATCATAAACAGAAATTAACTATCTGTTGGTTGAACATAAACAGAAATTAACTATCTGTTGGTTGAACATAAACATAAATTAACTATCTGTTGGTTGAACATAAACAGAAATTAACTATCTGTTGGTTGAACATAAACAGAAATTAACTATCTGTTGGTTGAACATAAACAGAAATTAACTATCTGTTGGTTGAACATAAACAGAAATTAACTATCTGTTGGTTGAACATAAACAGAAATTAAGTATTGGTTAAGTATCTGTTGGTTGAACATAAACAGAAATGAAGTATTGGTTAAGTATCTGTTGGTTGAACATAAACAGAAAGTAAGTATCGGTTAAGTATCTGTTGGTTGAACATTGACAGAAAGTAAGTATCTCTATTGTAGTCTCTTGTTATGCACAATAAGTGTCATGGCAGCTGGGGGCAATTGTAATGACCCTGAGCCAAGTAGCCAAATCATGAAAACAACTGATTTTACCTTTAAGAGTGTATGAATTATACATGGACTATACAAATACTCATTTTAAATAGCCTTGAAGTCCTGTAGAGTGTCACTCCCTGACCGTAGAGAGCTTTATTAGGTCTCTATTTTGGTTTGGTCAGGGTGTGATTTGGGTGGGCATTCTATGTCCCTTTTTCTATGATTTGTATTTCTGTGTGTTTGTCCTGGTATGGTTCTCAATCAGAGGCAGCTGTCTATCGTTGTCTCTGATTGAGAACCATACTTAGGTAGCCTTTTTCCCCACCTGTATTTGTGGGTAGTTGTCCATGTACAGTTGCCTGTGAGCACTACGTTGGCGGTTCGGTGTTTATTGTTTTGTTGGTGACATCTTATAATAAAGAAGTATGTACGCTCACAACGCTGCGCTTTGGTCCGCTGTTTCCACCTTAGACGGTCGTGACAGAAAGTGCCTAAGAATTTGTACATATAATCTGGACACCATCAGACTATTGAGATGTTTGAGAGGAACAGAATGGCCATGCTAAAACATGGGTGTTACTGTAATAATCAGTTACGCATAACTACGTAGAAATACTAATATTTTGTGCAAAATCATTGCATATGTCTGATTTTTTAAGTTAAGTGAATGTATTTGGTTTATTTTTAGATGTTATATTTGACCCCAGCTAGTGTTACAATTGCCCCTGAAACTGAGGCAAATGTAATGTCTGGACTTTGGATTAAAATCAATATTGTGAACCGACCATCTTATGTACATACATATAAATGGAATGAATGATTATGAGACAGATTATGAGAAAAAATGGCTGTCTTACTTCAAGTGGTTTCTGAGCAATAGAGTAAAATACAAAAACTGTTACAGTAGCCCCCGGTATCCTACCAGGTGTTATGGTAATTGAGGGTAATTATGTCTCGCCATCTTCCATTTGACTTTTTTCTCCAGTCAGCGTCTTTTGGCCTCATGCCAAAAGCCTGTAGTAAGTTGTCTGGTTACACTCTGAGTAGAAAAAAACATAAACTGAAAACAGGACTTCTGTAGCTCAGTTGGTAGAGCATGGCGCTTGTAACGCCAGGGTAGTGGGTTCGATTCCTGGGACCACCCATACGTAGAATGTATGCACACATGACTGTAAGTTGCTTTGGATAAAAGCGTCTGCAAAATGGCATATATTATTATATTATTATATTATTATTATATTATTATATATATAGGACTGTATTACCTAAACATGTGAGTATTGATCAAACCATTGAAGTGATCAATAAATAGTACAGCCTGTTTTATTGCCTTACAGAATGAAGAACATTATTTTTGGTGCTGATCCTAGTGGGTGTACAGTTGTGCCAATGGGTCTTAGTTCCTGTAATGGCTCAGAGTCTCCGGGTAAATGTATATTTTCAATTTTCCACAGCCTCCTATGACTTCAATTATATATTCCGTATTCAACAGGGGACTATTTAATATCTGAAATGTAATTTGTTCATCTATCTCTGCAGCCGGAACAAGTGGCAAATATAATGCTTAAACTCACCCACAAAAAATAATGTGGACATAGAGTGGAACAATATGATGAATAGGTAGGAGGATATCAACCCCACAGGCTATTACACAACATAAAGATGCCATTTGTAATGTTCCCTGAGAGGTGGTGGGGGAAGGTGACGTATGACCACAGTATACGGTTAATGCAGTTACAAAGTACCCAAATCAGGTTTGGGCTGCTGAAACAGCATCTGAGGATAAAAACAATTGTGCTTCTGACAACAGGCGCTCGCCATGATGAAGTACTGCTGTGCAGCCTAACTAGGCCCCACCTGGGGAGACACACACATTACAAACACAGCAGAGCATGGAGCCTCACCAGAGAGTGAAGGTAGATAGATGTACTGTGTTTTACCACTATTCATTATATTGATCTGTCTACCTGTTTATCTGTCTGCCTGCCTATCTGTCTATCTGTTTATCTGTCTGTCTGCCTGCCTATCTGTCTATATGTTTATCTGTCTGCCTATCTGTTTATCTGTCTACCTGCCTATCTGTCTATCTGTCTGTCTGCCTGCCTACCTATCTGCCTATCTGTTTATCTGTCTGTCTGCCTGCCTACCTATCTGCCTATCTGTTTATCTGTCTGCCTGCCTATCTGTCTATCTGTTTATCTGTCTGTCTGCCTATCTGTCTATATGTTTATCTGTCTGTCTATCCGTTTATCTGTCTGCCTGACTATCTGTCTATCAGTTTATCTGTCTTGCCGCCTATCTGTCTATCAGTTTATCTGTCTGACTATCTGTCCATCTGTCTGCCTATCTGTCTGCCTGCCTATCTGTTTATCTGTCTGCCTATCTATCTATCTGTCTGCCCATCTGTTTGTCTATCTATCTTCTTGCCTATCTATCTGTTTATCTGTCTGCCTGCCTATCTGTCTGTCTGTCTGCCAATTTCTCTCTCTCTCTCAATTCAAGGGGAAACATATGTTAACATCGCCAAAGCAAGTGAAGTAGATAATAAACAAAAGTGAAATAAACAATAAAAAGTAACAGTAAACATTACACTCACAGAAGTTCCAAAAGAATAAAGACATTACAAATGTCATATTATGTATATATACAGTGTTATAACAATGTGTAAATGGTTAAAGTACAAAAGGGGAAATAAATCAAAATAAATATGAGTTGTATTTACAATGATGTTTGTTCTTCACTGGTTGCCCTTTTCTTGTGGCAACAGGTCACAAATATTGCTGCTGTGATGGCACACTGTGGTATTTCACCCAGTAGATATGGGAGTTTATCAATTTCGGGTTTGTTTTCGAGTTCTTTGTGGATCTGTGTAATCTGAGGGAAATATGTGTCTCTAATATGGTCATACATTGGCAGGAGGTTAGGAAGTGCAGCTCAGTTTCCACCTCATTTTGTGGACAGTGTGCACATAGCCTGTCTTCTCTTGAGAGCCAGGTCTGCCTACAGTGGCTTTTCTCAATAGTAAGGCTATGCTCACTGAGTCTGTACATAGTCAAAGCTTTCCTTAAGTTTGGGTCAGTCACATTGCTGATTCAAGTATTTTTTTGCAAGATCCTAATTGCTCTGTCAAACTTTATATTCCTTTTGATGACATAGAATGCCTCTCTCTCTCTGCCTGCCTGCTTGCCTATCTACAGTTGAAGTTTACACTCACTCAATAAGTATTTGGTAGCATTGCCTTTCAATCAAATCAAATTGTATTTATTATTTTGCCACAACTTTGGAAGTATGCTTGGGGTCATTGAACATTTGGAAGACCCATTTGCGACCAAGCTTTAACTTCCTGACTGATGTCTTGAGATGTTGCTTCAATATATCCACGTAATTTTCCTATCTCATGATGCTATCTATTTTGTGAAGTGCACTAGTCCCTCCTGCAGCAAAGCACACCCACAACATGATCAAATCAAATCATGTGCACCGAATACAGCTGTAGACCTTACAGTGAAACGCTTACTTACAGGCTCTAACCAATAGTGCAAAAAAGGTATTGGGTGAACAATAGGTAAGTAAAGAAATAAAACAGTAAAAAGACAGGCTATATACAGTAGCAAGGCTATAAAAGTAGCGAGGCTACATACAGACACCGGTTAGTCAGGCTGATTGAGGTAGTATGTACATTTAGTGACGATGCATATATGATGAACAGAGAGTAGCAGTAGCGTAAAAGAGTGGCTGGCGGGTGGTGGGTGGTGGGGGCGGGACACAGTGCAGATACTCCGGTTGGTCGGCCCAATTATAATAATAATAATATATAATAATAATAATAATATATGCCATTTAGCTGACGCTTTTATCCAAAGCGACTTACAGTCATGTGTGCATACATTCTACGTATGGGTGGTTGAGGAAGTATGTACATGAATGTATAATTAAAGTGACTATGCATACAGTGGGGCAAAAAAGTATTTAGTCAGCCACCAATTGTGCAAGTTCTCCCACTTAAAAAGATGAGAGAGGCCTGTAATTTTCATCATAGGTACACTTCAACTATGACAGACAAAAAGCCAGAAAATCACATTCTAGGATTTTGTATGAATTTATTTGCAAATTATGGTGGAAAATAAGTATTTGGTCACCTACAAACAAGCAAGATTTCTGGCTCTCACAGACCTGTAACTTCTTCTTTTAGAGGCTCCTCTGTCCTCCACTCGTTACCTGCATTAATGGTACCTGTTTGAACTTGTTATCAGTATAAAAGACACCTGTCCACAAGCTCAAACAGTCACACTCCAAACTCCACTATGCCCAAGACCAAAGAGCTGTCAAAGGACAATTAATGACTCCAACCTAAGTGTATGTAAACTTCAAACTTCAACTATATCTGTCTGTCTGCCTATCTATCTGTTTATCTGTCTGTCTGCCTGCCTATCTAACTATATTTGTGTCTGTCTGCCTATCTATCTATCTATCTATCTATCTATCTATCTATCTATCTGTCTG
Organism: Oncorhynchus keta; assembly: GCF_023373465.1. Lineage (NCBI taxonomy): Eukaryota > Metazoa > Chordata > Actinopteri > Salmoniformes > Salmonidae > Oncorhynchus > Oncorhynchus keta. The sequence goes on from NC_068448.1 coordinate 71,943,731, forward strand.
TCTGTCTGCCTATCTATCTGTTTATCTGTCTGACTGCTTATCTGTCTGCCTGCCTATCAATATTTTTATCTGTCTGCCTGCCTATCTGTTTCTCTGTCTGTCTTCCTATCTGTTTCTCTGTCTGTCTTCCTATCTGTCTGCCCCTCTCTCTCTCTCTCTCTCTCTCTCTGTCTGCCTGCCTATCTGTCTGCCAGCCTGCTTATCTATCTATCTATCTATCTATCTATCTATCTATCTATCTATCTATCTATCTATCTATCTATGCAGCAGGTAGCCTAGCGATTAAGAGCATTAGGCCAGTAACTGAAAGGTTGATGGTTCATATTCCAGAGCCGACTAAGTGAAACATCTGTTGATGTGCCCTTGAGCAAGCATTTAAAGGGATACAATTTGTATGTCGCTGTGTGCGATTTGAAGAAAGTTGCATGCTCGGAGATACCCATAGACTTCCATTAATTGTGCTAACGCTAGTTAGCATTGGCTCGCTCATGTTGGACACAGAGACATAAAATGTTATCCAGGTGTTCATCTGACTCTGGCAGAGTAGATACAAGGTGTCCCTTTAACCCCAACTGCTCCTGTCTGCTAAATGACTCAAATGAAAATGTATCTCTCTCTCTCTGACTGTCTCTCTGTCTCTCTGCACAAGACTTCCATAATCTCACCCCCCTGCATCCCACTGCTGTCTTGCCTCTGAAGCTAAGCAGGGTTGGTCCTGGTTGGTCCCTGCATGGAAGACCAGATGCTGCCCGAAGTGGTGTTGGAGGGCCAGTCGGAGGCACTTTTCCTCTGGTCCCCCAAAAAATAACTCAATGCCCCAGGGCGGTGATTGTGAACATTTCCCTGTGTAGGGTGTCGTCTTTCGGATGGGACGTTGAACTAGTGTCCTGACTCTTTGTGATCACTGAAGATCCCATGGCACTTTTTGTAAGAGTAGTGGTGTTAACCCCATGTCCTGGCTAAATTACTATCATGGACATCTAATCATCCCCAGCTTTCAACTGGTTCATTCATCTCTTCTCCCCTGTAACTATTCTCTAGATTGTTGCTGTAAATGAGAATGTGTTCTCAGTCAACTTACCTGGTAAAATAAGGGTTAAAATAAATGACCTGACAGACATTGTTATCTCTCAGATGAGACAGAGCGTTTGCTCCTGGGGTTGTAACAGTCACTTTAGCCACAGAATTGGATGGCTTGAGGTACCTGGGCTCATTCTGCTCACACACTTCCTGCCCTAGTGCCATTCCATTAGCAGCGGACTGTCGATTGGTGCCCGTGCCAGGCAGGCAGGACTTCTATCAGAGCAGGGTAATGGTACCAACTGTGAGGATCTGCAAATGGGCTTCAGCTGCTGCTTCCGTGGCTAATGGAAGAGATGGAAGAGTAGCCTCCTAGCCTCAGCCGGACTCATTATGGCTCTCTGATTCTCTCTAATTGCATCCCAACCCACCCCCCGGACAGAGACAGAGCTAGGGTAGGGACGGATTTGATTAGATTTCAATAAAGAAGACGAGGTAGGGAGAGAGAAAAGAGTCGGATAGACCGTTCTTAAGCTTTTAAAAGTCATGTTGTTCAATGGCTGTCAAGCACTGCTCACTGAACGTCATCATGGAGAGAGGCAACATATCATCCCAAATCACCACAAGATGGCGCAGCAGATCAGAGAAATTAGTTTGATCTTGGTCCGTGTATTTCCTTCAAAACAACTTCCCCCTCAAACCTCAAACCTAGAAATGAGGACTCACCGTTTCCTTAAACCTGTCCAGCAAGAGTCCAAACCGCTAAAGAAAGCAATGACACCTCAGCCGTTGTGTCCCCTGTGTGGATCCTTGAGAGGCCTAGCGTCACCAAAGCAGTTGCACCATAGCCTTAGGATCTTGCCCTCTCAGTTACTAATCTCTGAAGAGCTGACTCTGGCCATTCCTGGTACAGGAGATTCATTCAGGGAACATGACCAGGACATAGAGAGAGACAAGGCCGCATGGAAAGTACATCAACAAGTTGCTCTGGAAACTGAAGACAAAGTCGGTAGGTAATAATAGTAAGCTGTATCAGTTCTAGGCTACAGTGTTGAGTTCTGTATTTCTCAGTGTTGAGTTCTGTATGTCTCAGTGTTGAGTTCTGTATGTCTCAGTGTTGAGTTCTGTATGTCTCAGTGTTGAGTTCTGTATGTCTCAGTGTTGAGTTCTGTATGTCTCAGTGTTGAGTACTGTATGTCTCAGTGTTGAGTTCTGTATGTCTCAGTGTTGAGTTCTGTATGTCTCAGTGTTGAGTTCTGTATGTCTCAGTGTTGAGTTCTGTATGTATCAGTGTTGAGTTCTGTATGTCTCAGTGTTGAGTTCTGTATGTCTCAGTGTTGAGTTCTGTATGTCTCAGTGTTGAGTTCTGTATGTCTCAGTGTTGAGTTCTGTATGTCTCAGTGTTGAGTTCTGTATGTCTCAGTGTTGAGTACTGTATGTCTCAGTGTTGAGTTCTGTATGTATCAGTGTTGAGTTCTGTATGTATCAGTGTTGAGTACTGTATGTCTCAGTGTTGAGTACTGTATGTCTCAGTGTTGAGTTCTGTATGTATCAGTGTTGAGTACTGTATGTCTAAGTGCTGAGTACTGTATGTCTCAGTGTTGAGTACTGTATGTCTCAGTGTTGGGTACTATATGTCTTAGTGTTGAGTACTATATGTGTCAGTGTTGAGTACTGTATGTATCAGTGTTGAGTACTGTATGTCTTAGTGTTGAGTACTATATGTCTTAGTGTTGAGTACTATAGTGTTGAGTACTATATCAGTGTTGAGTACTATATGTCTTAGTGTTGAGTACTATATGTCTTAGTGTTGAGTACTGTAGGCCACAGTGTTGAGTACTATATGCTTAGCATTGAGTACTGTATGTATCAGTGTTGAGTACTGTATGTCTTAGTGTTGAGTACTGTAGGCCACAGTGTTGAGTACTATATGCTTAGCATTGAGTACTGTATGTATCAGTGTTGAGTACTGTATGTCTCAGTGTTGAGTACTGTATGTCTCAGTGTTGAGTACTATATGCTTAGCATTGAGTACTGTATGTCTCAGTGTTGAGTACTATATGCTTAGCATTGAGTACTGTATGTATCAGTGTTGAGTACCGTATGTCTCAGTGTTGAGTACTGTATGCTTAGCATTGAGTACTGTATGTCTCAGTGTTGAGTACTATATGCTTAGCATTGAGTAATTTATGTCTCAGTGTTGAGTACTGTATGTCTGTGTTGAGTACTGTATGTCTCAGTGTTGAGTACTGTATGTCTCAGAAATATTTCTGGTTACTTTTTAATTAAATTAAAACACTTGACTTTAAACTATAAGTGTTCATTGTAATTTCATGAGGCATTTATTTGTCTGTTGTGTTTGAAAGGATATGTTTTTATTTTAAGCCAGCCACCTCTTCAGAGGACAAAGTGTATAACTGGTCTTTATTTTATCAAGTTAAAATAAAACATTTAATATTCACACCAAAAATATATATAAATATATATATAAAACCATTATAGCCCTGCTATTTCACATTCTTCCCTTTAATTCAGAGACTAAATAAGACCTGGGACACCAGCAGGTGAGTGAACTATAGCAACCAGGGTTAAGAAAACCAGGGCGGTATTCATTACACCAATTCGGTTGCAAAATGTTTCTTAAGTAGAAGCTGATTATTTAAGATACTCTGAAGAGGTAGGGAATCAAAAGTTTTCGGAAGATGGGCAGGGACTCTGCTGTCCTCGCTTCAAGGGGAAGCTGGTTCCACCATTGGGGTCACAGGACAGAGAAGCGCTTTGACTGGGCTGTGCGGGAGCTGCCCTCCCATAGGAGTGGGAGAGCCAAGAGACCAGAGGTGTCAGAATGAAGTGCTTGGGTTGGGGTGTCGGGTTTAAACATAACCTGAAGATAGAGAGGGGCAGTTCCTCTTGCTTCTCTGTAGACAAGTACCGTGGCCTTGAAGTGGATGTGAGCTTCGACTGGAAGCCAGTGGAGTGTGAGGAGGAGTGGGGTGACATGGGAAGGTTGAACACCAGGGGGACTGTGGCATTCTCCATACGTTGTTTGATGGCACAAGCGGAGAGCCCATCTAACAGCAAGTTTCAGCAGTCCAGATGTAACCCATGTCAAATAGCTAGCTAGTTAGCGGTGGTGCGCGCTAATAGCGTTTCAATCGGGTGACGCCACTCGCTCTGAGACCTTGAAGTAGTTGTTACCCTTGCCCTGCCAGCTGTTGATGTGTGCCGAGGGTCCCTGGTTCGAGCCCAGGTAGGGGCGAGGAGAGGGTCGGGAGCTATACTGTTACACAGACAGGAGATGACCGGTGATTAGATTACCACTGGAGGACATGAGTTACAATAACATGATTTTAGTTAGACAAACTCTAAGAGAAAACAACAAAAACATGATTGTATTGGTATCAATAGATACTGTAGATAACAATACTTCCAAGTAACAGGGGTTATTCTCAGTAACCCATTGGTTCTGAACTGCATTCTACAATGCTATTCTAATATCAGAATAATAATGTGTCTTCAGAGCATGCCTCTATCCATTTCGTCTGTGTGACAGATAAGGCCTATCCAGACTCTCGCTGACCTTCTGCTGTTTATAAACTGAATGTTCCAGTCGCTTGTAGAAGACCAGGCCCTGAAGTCCTAACATAGATGTCTCTTCTGGTTGGAGCAATGATATAGTACACCTGCTTCCATCCCTTATCCCTTTAACAATAGAACCAATAGTTCTGTCTGTCTGTCCTGTCTATCCTGTCTATCTGTCTGTCCTGTCTCTGTCTTGTTTGTCCTGTCTATCTGTATATCTGTCTGTCCTGTCTATCTGTCTGTCCCGTCCTGTCTATCTGTCTATCTGTCTGTCCTGTCTCTGTCTTGTTTGTCCTGTCTATCTGTCTGTCCTGTCTGTCCTGTCTATCTGTCTGTCCTGTCTCTGTCTTGTTTGTCCTGTCTATCTGTCTGCTCTGTCCTGTCTGTCCTGTCTCTGTCATGTCTGTCCTGTCTGTCTGTCTATCTGTCTGTCCTGTCTGTCTCTGTCATGTCTGTCCTGTCTGTCTGTCTATCTGTCTGTCCTGTCTCTGTCCTGTCTATCTGTCTATCTGTCTGTCCTGTCTCTGTCATGTTTGTCCTTTCTATCTGTCTGTCCTGTCTATCCTGTCTATCCTGTCTATCTGTCTGTCCTGTCTCTGTCTTGTTTGTCCTGTCTATCTGTCTGTCCTGTCCTGTCATGTCCTGTCCTGTCTATCCTGTCTATCTGTCTGTCCTGTCTGCTCTGTCCTGTCTGTCCTGTCTCTGTAATGTCTGTCCTGTCTGTCTGTCTATCTGTCTGTCCTGTCTCTGTCATGTCTGTCCTGTCTGTCTGTCTGTCTATCTGTCTGTCCTGTCTCTGTCTTGTTTGTCCTGTCTATCTGTCTGTCCTGTCCTGTCCTGTCCTGTCTGCTCTGTCCTGTCTGTCCTGTCTCTGTCTGTCTGTCTATCTGTCTGTCCTGTCTCTGTCATGTCTGTCCTGTCTGTCTGTCTGTCTATCTGTCTGTCCTGTCTCTGTCTTGTTTGTCCTGTCTATCTGTCTGTCCTGTCATGTCCTGTCTGCTCTGTCCTGTCTGTCCTGTCTCTGTCTGTCTGTCTGTCTGTCTATCTGTCTGTCCTGTCTCTGTCATGTCTGTCCTGTCTGTCTGTCTAAATATGCCATCTATCTGTCTGTCCTGTCTCTGTCTTGTTTGTCCTGTCTATCTGTCTGTCCTGTCTGTCCTGTCTATCCTGTCTATCTATCTGTCTGTCCTGTCTCTGTCTTGTTTGTCCTGTCTATCTGTCTGTCCTGTCTGCTCTGTCCTGTCTATCTGTCCTGTCTGTCCTGTCTCTGTCATTTCTGTCCTGTCTGTCTGTCTATCTGTCTGTCCTGTCTGTCTCTGTCATGTCTGTCCTGTCTGTCTGTCTATCTGTCTGTCCTGTCTCTGTCTTGTTTGTCCTGTCTATCTGTCTGTCCTGTCCTGTCCTGTCTGCTCTGTCCTGTCTGTCCTGTCTGCTCTGTCCTGTCTGTCCTGTCTCTGTCATGTCTGTCCTGTCTGTCTGTCTGTCTGTCTGTCTGTCTGTCTGTCTGTCTATCTGTCTGTCATGTCTGTCCTGTCTGTCTGTCTGTCTATCTGTCTGTCCTGTCTCTGTCTTGTTTGTCCTGTCTATCTGTCTGTCCTGTCTATCCTGTCTATCTGTCTGTCCTGTCTCTGTCTTGTTTGTCCTTTCTATCTGTCTGTCCTGTCTATCCTGTCTTTCTGTCTTCTGTCTGTCCTGTCTGTCTTGTTTGTCCTGTCTATCTGTCTGTCCTGTCCTGTCCTGTCTGCTCTGTCCTGTCTCTGTCATGTCTGTCCTGTCTGTCTGTATATCTGTCTGTCCTGTCTGCTCTGTCCTGTCTGTCCTGTCTCTGTCATGTCTGTCCTGTCTCTGTCATGTCTGTCCTGTCTGTCTATCTGTCTGTCCTGTCTCTGTCATGTCATGTCTGTCTGTCTGTCTGTCTGTCTGTCTGTCTGTCTGTCTGTCTGTCTGTCTGTCTGTCTGTCTGTCCTGTCTCTGTCATGTTTGTCCTGTCTGTCCTGTCCTGTCTGCTCTGTCCTGTCTGTCCTGTCTCTGTCCTGTCCTGTCCTGTCCTGTCCTGTCCTGTCCTGTCTGTGCTGTCCTGTCTGTGTCAATAGGGGTTATGTTCATTGCTCCTCATATTTATACATACACCTGCTACCATGACCTTTCCTCAGTCTGGCCTAATAAGTTCCTCCCTGACAGAAGCTGTAGATACAGATACAGACTAAACAACCTGGTGAAAACATGCATCCCTAAAACGGTCCATCTGGTTCCCCTAGTATCTCCACCAAGGAGGAGCCTGGTTATACTAAACAACCTGGTGAAAACATGCATCCCTAAAACGGTCCATCTGGTTCCCCTAGTATCTCCACCAAGGAGGAGCCTGGTTATACTAAACAACCTGGTGAAAACATGCATCCCTAAAACGGTCCATCTGGTTCCCCTAGTATCTCCACCAAGGAGGAGCCTGGTTATACTAACAACCTGGTGAAAACATGCATCCCTAAAACGGTCCATCTGGTTCCCCTAGTATCTCCACCAAGGAGGAGCCTGGTTATACTAACAACCTGGTGAAAACATGCATCCCTAAAACGGTCCATCTGGTTCCCCTAGTATCTCCACCAAGGAGGAGCCTGGTTATACTAACAACCTGGTGAAAACATGCATCCCTAAAACGGTCCATCTGGTTCCCCTAGTATCTCCACCAAGGAGGAGCCTGGTTATACTAACAACCTGGTGAAAACATGCATCCCTAAAACGGTCCATCTGGTTCCCCTAGTATCTCCACCAAGGAGGAGCCTGGTTATACTAAACAACCTGGTGAAATCTGTAGACTGGAATCACTGGATGCCTTAACTCTATAAGGGAGTTTCACATTACAATGTATTCTTTTATTTAACCTGTATTTAACTGTAACCATACAGTATATTGGTGTTGGCTGCTCCTGTGTTGTTCAATAAAAGGCCATTATATGATGCCCTGGTTTACAGGAATAGTTACAGGAATAGGTGTTGTCGTAGGGGTATGTTCATGCTTTGCAGGCTTATTAGTCACTCATTGTCTATACACTGAAGTAAAATAGGACATTATTACACGTGATAATCTATGCCTTAGGAGGTTGGTGGTCCCTTAATTGGGGATAATGGGGTCGTAGTAATGACTGTAATTAGTGGAATGGAATCAAATACATCGATGCCATTCCATTTGCTCCGTTCCGGACATTATTATGAGCTGTTCCGCCCTCAGCAGCCTCATTTGATCTGTACAATTAATAATCATGCATATTATGTCTCTGTCCTCTGGTATCGCCATGTACAATGGCAAGGCCTTTCTTCTTGGGAAGGGACTTTCTGGAAAAAGTCACTAAAGTCATTGATTCTACAAAAAGTGTGAGGACGTTGCCTCGTTAAAACATTACAGAGATCTTTTCCATAAAATAATTGAATAAAAGTCTGACAGGCATGCATTCATGGGAGGAGCGGTATGTAATTATAGAATCTGAATGTGGCTAAGACTTGAATAGTTGATTTCGTAGTCTATTACTGCAGTGCTGTTGCCCTTAACATTCCCACCCATTTTCATTATATCCACAAGAGGGCAGTATACACACACCTCCTGACCAGATGACACTCAATTTAGCTGACACGAGTCACTTATAAATTCTCCACATGGCTGTTTCTTGTCATTGTTGGTAGCTGGCCATGCTGAATGACAACAACTCAAGGACTTCTGCCCCATTGAAGAGTACAGATCGGTTTTGTGATGTTGTCAGCTAAAAAACTTCGTTTTGTTTTTCTTTGTTGAAATTATTCTGGAAGACAAGTTTCCAATGTTTCATACATTCATAGGCTTGTATTAAATGTTTAAGTACAGTTGGTTGTGATCATTGAATGCCCTGCATAACTTTGATGGAAAAAGGCACCTACGCTTTCCATTCCAGTATCACAATCATGGTTCAATATTTACATGGACTTAAGTGTATTATCAGCAGAATAACAGTATCTGGTGTACTGTAGGCTACTGCTATGTAAATCGCGCAGCGTATACCTCTGCTTGTATAGAGGTTAAACGGCTACTTTTTACAAGTTGTACAATTTGGTGTAATAATCCAATAACAACGACTGCTTGCCAAATTGTGAAGCATAGTTGAATATCCAAACTGCATGATATAGTTTATGTAGGATGTTGACATAATTAAATCATCAAATAGACTATAGGCTGCTAGGTAGACTACATACAAAAAGTGGCCTTCATTTAATTTTTTTTTAAACCGTTTCAAATGTGGTGCAAAGTTTTTGTTATTCCAAACCTTTCTAAAATAAAAGTATAATTAAACACAAAACAGTGTACATTTGTAAAGGTCAAAAACATTTTAATTTGTAAAGAGTAGTTGAGAGTAAAAGGCAGCAATTATAAAATCTCGACAAATTTGGTCAACCCCCCCTACTCCTCACCAAATGGTGCGGTCCAGCCAGGGACTTTGTAGTGGGACGAAAGAAAAACGTTGAGACAAAAGTTATCTGAATGAGTGAGGGGAGAGAGGAGAGTGGAAGAGGGGTACACGCTGAACAGATGACAGAGAGAGACCATAGGCGAAACGAATGTGCATGACAACTTTAGGCTATAAATTCCTGTAAAACATTAGAAAATATATCCCTAAATTAATATTGGAGACATTTATTAGAAGCCGAAGTCCACATGTGTTGTGAAAGATGAGGCTCTTATGCTGTGCAATTGTGCTGCTATCTGCATCCTCCGCGGAGTGCCAGCAAAGAGGTGAGCTGGAAATAATCTCTTTCCTATTGACTGCATTTTCACTCATTCAGCACGAGGTCTCAATGCGTCCGAGGCAAAGCATTTATTTATTTATTCTTAAAGCAATGTATGGGATATGCACTTTAATTTATGTAGAGCATAAGTGGAAGATTAGGAATAGTAGATGTATCTTTGTTGATAGAACGCATCTTAAGTAATTACTATTTTACTGTTCTTTACATTTGCCAGTTTAAAACAGAAATAGCCTAATATCTATTGCATAAATTGAGTGAAAAGTAATAGGTGTGTTCGTGTTGAAATTGCGGACAATAATTCAGCCATTAATTTACAATTACAAACAGGAGGATTCTAAGTTATTACAAACGATGCTATCTAGTTTTAATACAACCAGTTGCATCACCAGGAAACTAATATCACTGGCCAATCTACATGATAGTTACTTTGTTAAACCGTTATTAGTTCTCACCTTGAGAGAAATTCCGGGCCATTGTCATTGAAATGATTTACAATTGCTGACGCCTCTTTCTCCAAAGCACAGTCACGCTAACATGCTAAGGTCGCCTCAAGGCCCAATTCAATTCCTCTAATTGTAACAACAATCATCAGTAGAAAATGTTTGAGGTGCATATTCTAGGCTTCAAATAGACCAACTTTCATTACATGTCTCCTCTCCTTTTTTTTTTTTTTTTTTACATTACATTGGAATCAAGATCAGATGTTGATGTGCTGTGTAACTTGTCCCCCCATTCAATACATTTAAGGAACACTTAATTGAATTGATATTCTTGAACACTGAATACTGGCTTGCTTGTAAGAGGCTTCTTCTCAAACGTAATTGGAGAAGCTTCTACCTATACTTGTTGGCATAACCATGTTGGGGATCTTCATATGCCACAATTACATGTATTACATTTTAGGGCTGTCAAACGATCCATTTTTTAAAATCAAGTTAATTGCATGTTTTTCTGTAGTTAATTACTGTACGAATAATTGTTCAAATTTTACCCTAATTAAATGCCCACACCAGTTTTTCAAACTAAAAGACAATGGCCAGAGCTTACCCATGGTGTTGCACAACAATGTAAGTCAATCAGTCATAGTTTTAGTCAAAGTATGATATACTTGGGCTTGAAGTGACAAACCCGAACTGCCCGCTTCATGCAAATTCGTACCGATGCCTTGTCTTTTCCTATGAAATGAGGTGTAAATTATTTTTATCCTACGTTTTGTTTTAGGGCTGGGTTTTATTTGAATGGTACCACCCACCATCATGGCATTGATTATTAATCAGAAACACCTGTAAAGTTCACCAGTCACTGAGCAACAGATCATCTTTGGCTATAGCAAAGATGATGGATGGGTACAGTGCATTCGGGAAGTATTCAGACCCCTTTACTTTTTTCACATTTTGTTACGTTACAGCCTTATTCTAAAATTGAGTAAATAGTTGTTTCCCCCTTATCAATCTACACACAATACCCCATAATGTCAAAGCAAAAACAGGTTTTTAGATATTTTTGCAAATGTACAATAAAAAAACAACTGAAATTTCACATTTACATAAGTATTCAAACCCTTTACTCAATACTTGGTTGAAGCACCTTTGGCAACGATAACAGCCTAGAGTCTTGGTGTGACTCTACAAGCTTGGCACACCTGTATTTGGGGAGTTTCTTACATTCTTCTCTGCAGATCCTCTCAACCTCTGTCAGGTTGGATGGGGAGGGCCCCTGCACAGCTATTTTCAGGTCTCTCCAGAGATGTTCGATCGGGTTCAAGTCCGGGCTCTGGCTGGGCCACTCAAGGACATTCAGAGACTTGTCCCAAAGCCACTCCTGCATTGTCTTGGCTATGTGCTTAGGGTCATTGTCCTGTTGGAAGGTGAACCTTCACCCCAGTCTGAGGTCCTGAGTGCTCTGGAGCAGGTTTTCATTAAGTATCTCTCCGTACTTCATCTTTCCCTTGATCCTGACTAGTCTCCCAGTCCCAGCCACTGAAAAACATCCCCACAGCATGATGCTTCACCGTAGGGATGGTGCCAGGTTTCCTCCAGACGTGACACTTGGCATTCAGGCCAAAGAGTTCAATCTTGGATTCATCAGTCAAGAGAATCTTGTTTCTCATGGTCTGAGAGTCCTTCAGGTGCCTTTTGCCAAACTCCAAGCGGGCTGTTATGTGCCTTTTACTGAGGAGTTTCTTCCATCTGGCCACTCTACCAAAAAGGCCTGATTGATGGAGTGCTGCAGAGATGTTTGTCCTTCTGGAAGGTTCTTCCATCTCCACAGAGGAACTCTGGAGCTCTGTCAGAGCGACCATTAGGTTCTTGGTCACCTCTCTGACCAAGTCCCTTCTCCCCGATTGCTCCGTTTGGCTGGGTGGCCAGCTCTAGGAAGAGTCTTCGTGGTCCCAATGTCACGGCCGTCGAAAGAACTAGACCAAAGCTCAGCGTGGTGAGCATACATATTCCTTTTACTTAGGATGACGCCGACAAAAACAATAAACAATACATAACAACCGTGAAGCTTAAGGGCTACGTGCCACAAACAAAGTTAACTTCCCACAAAGAAAGGACTGCAAAGGGCTACCTAAGTATGGTTCCCAATCAAAGACAACGATAGACAGGTGTCCCTGATTGAGAACCATACCCGGCCAAAACCTAGAAATACAAAACATAGAATGCCCACCCCACATCACACCCTGACCTAACCAAATAGAGAAATAAAACGGCTCTCTAAGGTCAGGGTGTGACATCCAAACTTCTTCCATTTAAAAATTATGGAGGCCACTGTGTACTTGGGGACCTTCAATGCTGCAGAAATGTTTTGGTACCCTTCCCCAGATCTGTGCCTTGACACAATCCTGTCTCAGAGCTCTACAGACAATTCCTTCGACCTCATGGTTTGGTTTTTGCTCTGACATGCACTGTCAACTTTTGGACCTTATATAGACAGGTGTGTGCCTTTCCAAATCATGTTCAATCAATTGAATTTACCACAGGTGGACTAAATCAAGGATGATTTAAGGATGATCAATGGAAACAGGATGCACCTGAGCTCAATTTTGAGTCTCATAGCAAAGGGTCAAAATACTTATGGAAGTAAGGTATTTCATTTTTTTTATTAGCAAAAAATTCTAAAAACCTGTTTTCGGTATGTCGTTATGGGGTATTGCGTGTAGATTGATGAGGAAAAATAATATAATACATTTTAGAATAAGGCTGTACCATATCAAAATGTGAAAAAAGCCAAGGGGTCTGAATATTTTCCAATTGCATTACAGCTTTTGAGCCATGGAGCAACAAATTGCAGATGAACAGCAGATGAACATTCGGTGCGGTGTGTGTTCCCTAGCACTTTTCCCTCAGGGAAGTGATGAACATTCGGTGCGCTGTGTGTTCCCTAGCACTTTTCCCTCGGGAAGTGATGAACAGGGCACTTTCCCTCAGGGAAGTGATGAACATTCGGTGCGGTGTGTGTTCCCTAGCACTTTTCCCTCAGGGAAGTGATGAACATTCGGTGCGCTGTGTGTTCCCTAGCACTTTTCCCTCAGGAAAGGATGAACATTCGGTGCGGTGTGTGTTCCCTAGCACTTTTCCCTCAGGGAAGTGATGAACATTCGGTGCGGTGTGTGTTCCCTAGCACTTTTCCCTCAGGGAAGTGATGAACATTCGGTGCGGTGTGTGTTCCCTAGCACTTTTCCCTCAGGGAAATGATGAACATTCGGTGCGGTGTGTGTTCCCTAGCACTTTTCCCTCAGGGAAATGATCAACCTCATAGGCTGAAACTACTGTCCTTACTGCTGCTGATCTGACGACTGGGACTGCTTGGTCTGATCTGCCTAATTATTTGAAGTAAAGAAGGATTATAAATGTAATCACAAACCATCCTCTCATCTCCATTTTCAAGGCGTCAGTATTTGAAATAAATGGCTTACTCTGTAGGCAGATGCAATAGTGAAATTGCACATGTTTCTTTTGAGTCTGATAGCCTATGCGTTAAGTTGTGTCAATACCAAAAATGCAGGCTCTGGTTAAAGTCAAAATCCCACAGTGGTGCGGTGCTATAAGTGAAAATCCATCTTTCTCTCAGGTGCAGGGTGAAGATGCTAAATGGACCCCCCACACACTGCCTTCTACCAAAATGTTTTATGGCAAAGTGGTGCTAACTTTGTTACCTGACAATACACACTATAAAAGTCAGACACAATACCAAAACGTGACAATACACACTGTAAAAGTCAGACACAATACCAAAACGTGACAATACACACTGTAAAAGCCAGACACAATACCAAAACGTGACAATACACACTGTAAAAGTCAGACACAATACGTGACAATCCTCTCCAATCTGACATTTATTAATTTGTATACTAGACTAATATTTAGAGGTAATAATAACTTGAATAATATCAATGAAATGCTACTGATAATAATAAAGTGCAATGGAAATAGGGAAGTTGCAGAGAAAACCCATGTGTTTCTTTTGAGTCTGATATGCGCCAACCCCCCCGCTCGGTGACCCTGTACATTGGCCATGAAAATGATCATAACCTCAAATTCCTTCTTTTTTTCTTCTCAAAGTTGCCAAAAGAGTGAGTCAATGAATCCAGACCATAGTCACTGTGTCGGGTTTTCGAGACTATTGACTGTGAGGGGGAGGTTTACTCAGAATATTAAGAACAAGAAATTTCCAAATCAACTCCCTGTCTTAAGATTTATATTTTTACTAAAATATATTATTTACTCATATGTTCCACACAGAGAATGCATTGATCAGTTAAAATATTTGTCATGTTTAATCAATTCACCATCACTATTTACACAACATTCTTTGCTAAACCGAGTGCCCTGAGCATTGAGTAACGCGACCTGAACTGCTGAACTGGTAGCTGGCTAACATCTTCAGCCACGGACAGCATTTTTACCTTATCAACCCAGATGCTATCTACCAGTGAACTGTTGAAATGTTAGTCTTTTGTGTTCAGTGACAGTGGCATTCCAAAGATGGCAGGCGCTCAGCAGAAGCCGCTCCTGGGTAAGGCTGATGAGATGACCTCTGACCATTGGGGGCCTGCTCAGATCTAAGCCAGTCAACCACGGGGCCTTGTTATCCAAACATTGACCAGGCCTCACTGACTGACTGATGTCCCTTTCACACTAATGAGCTGAGCTGTATAATCATTTGAGGGCTGCTTATATTTGTCCTTTAATGGATTTTCTTTGGTGGGTGGGTATCCCAACTCCCCATGATACTCCCGCAGGGAGTGGGTTCACAGCCAGGGAAGCCATTGTACAGCGTCCCTGGAGCAGTTAGGGTTAAGTGCCTTACTCAAGGGTAGAGCGACAGATTTGTTCACCTTGTCGCCTCCAGAATTCAAACCAGCAACCTTTGGTTACTGGCCCAATGCTCTAACCTCAAGGCTACCTGCCGCCCCACTGTACCCACTGACCTGGTTACGCATCCACCGTAGTTGCTCAACTGTGGGGATGTAGCCATTTAGTTCACATCACATCATCTCAAGCAGTTTAGTCCAAAAAGCTGTATAATGTATGATGTCAGATAAGCTGATGAAGATAATTATGAGGCTAATATTGCAGTCAACTCTAATAAGACATGAGGATATTAAAGCCCATCATTAAATAAAATGATAAGTAGGACAAGGATGCTAGTTTGGCTTTGATTTCATTTTCCGCCACATGCAAGCGTTCACCATGGAGCCCAGACAGATGATTAAAGCATCCCCAGTGCAAAGGCCCCCCAGTGCAAAGGAGCCCCAGTGCAAAGGCCCCCCAGTGCAAAGGAGCCCCAGTGCAAAGGAGCCCCAGTGCAAAGGCCCCCAGTGCAAAGGAGCCCCAGTGCAAAGGAGCCCCAGTGCAAAGGAGCCCCAGTGCAAAGGAGCCCCAGTGCAAAGCATCCCCAGTGCAAAGGAGCCCCAGTGCAAAGGAGCCCCAGTGCAAAGGAGCCCCAGTGCAAAGGAGCCCCAGTGCAAAGGAGCCCCAGTGCAAAGCATCCCCAGTGCAAAGGCCCCCAGTGCAAAGGAGCCCCAGTGCAAAGGAGCCCCAGTGCAAAGGAGCCCCAGTGCAAAGCATCCCCAGTGCAAAGGAGCCCCAGTGCAAAGGAGCCCCAGTGCAAAGGAGCCCCAGTGCAAAGGAGCCCCAGTGCAAAGGAGCCCCAGTGCAAAGGAGCCCCAGTGCAAAGGAGCCCCAGTGCAAAGGAGCCCCAGTGCAAAGGAGCCCCAGTGCAAAGGAGCCCCAGTGCAAAGCAGCCCCAGTGCAAAGGCGCCCCAGTGCAAAGGCATCCCCAGTGCAAAGGCGCCCCAGTGCAAAGGCGCCCCAGTGCAAAGCATCCCCAGTGCAAAGCATCCCCAGTGCAAAGGCGCCCCAGTGCAAAGGAGCCCCAGTGCAAAGGAGCCCCAGTGCAAAGGAGCCCCAGTGCAAAGCATCCCCAGTGCAAAGGAGCCCCAGTGCAAAGGAGCCCCAGTGCAAAGGAGCCCCAGTGCAAAGGAGCCCCAGTGCAAAGCATCCCCAGTGCAAAGGCGCCCCAGTGCAAAGGAGCCCCAGTGCAAAGGAGCCCCAGTGCAAAGGAGCCCCAGTGCAAAGCATCCCCAGTGCAAAGGAGCCCCAGTGCAAAGGAGCCCCAGTGCAAAGCATCCCCAGTGCAAAGGAGCCCCAGTGCAAAGCATCCCCAGTGCAAAGCATCCCCAGTGCAAAGGCACCCCAGTGCAAAGCATCCCCAGTGCAAAGGCGCCCCAGTGCAAAGCATCCCCAGTGCAAAGGAGCCCCAGTGCAAAGGAGCCCCAGGAAATAGGCATAAGAAGCCTGAAATGACCACAATTCACCACATCTATGGGTGACATCAGTGTCTGACTATGTGCCAGTCAGCCATTTAGTAGCGCTGATTTGCAGTGTGCTGTTACATCACGACTAGGTGGTGATTTATTGATGAAATAGCAGGACTGATGGTCCCTGTCCACAACCAGTTGCTGTGTCAATAACATCCCCCCAGGCTGTCACTGTGTCACTTGCCTTCCCACAGTTATTTGCACCTGGTTAGATCATGTCAAAGCTAGGTACTGTAAAATAACCCTCTCCGGGATTAAGACTACCATGAGCCAAAATATGAAAGATTGGGTTTCACTTTCACAGGTTCAAATCCATTGGGATTTGAGATTTGGCTCTGGTTTCTAAGATTGAATAAAATCATTTTTAAGGAAAACTGTTAAAAACATTATAACAAGCTAATAAATAGTCAACACGAAAATAATAATTGCTTTCCAATCCACTCTCCCTGCATTTCCCCTTTACAGCCCACAGAGCACAGGGGTCAAGCCTCTCTGTCAATGAGAAATCAGCAGCCACCGAACGGCAGACAGACATGTAGACAGATGGACAGTCAGTCAGTCATACCAATTTCACACTGTCTTGCCGAACCGTACTGTACTGTTTCAGTACCGATCAGTGAGTCTGACTCCGAGACAGTCTACCACTAGTCTGGTCAGATGTCTCAACCATACTGTACTGTTTCAGTACCGATCAGTGGGTCTGACTCCGAGACAGTCTACCACTAGTCTGGTCAGATGTCTCAACCATACTGTACTGTCTCATTACCGATCAGTGGGTCTGACTCAGAGACAGTCTACCACTAGTCTGGTCAGATGTCTCAACCATACTGTACTGTTTCAGTACCGATCAGTGGGTCTGACTCCGAGACAGTCTACCACTCGTCTGGTCAGATATCTCAGTGCTGCTATGTCATTAGGCTAACAACTCCAGTTTCCTGGAGGGCCTCTGAAGGCCTCACCATCACTGTTCTCAGGAATGCTTTGGGACCATTCAATTCAATAGGATTAAGTCGTAGGCCAAGCTCACAATGGCCACCTTCTCCTGGGAAGCGTACATATGTTTTAGATTTTAGAGGGGAGATGTATTGATGTCTTTGAAATGCCAGTAAAGATCTCTTGTCAGAAAGGTTTAATTGTGTCTGCAATGAAGTTCTGCTCACGAACAGCTTGTTTATTAACTATTAATAAACAGTGTAAGCATAATTTGTTATGCATTAGTTAACATGCATAAAGCCGTTATTAATGATGCTCCTCAAAAACATGCCCTGCAGACAGAACACAGAGGAGAAATTATGAGGATGAGTCTGCATTGGTGGTGGGAGGTAAGGAGGGGTTGAAAGGGAGCAATTCAACTCCTCTTTTGTGGGGGTGAATTGTGTGGTGTGTGTGTGTGTGTGTGTGTGTGTGTGTGTGTGTGTGTGTGTGTGTGTGTGTGTGTGTGTGTGTGTGTGTGTAAACATACCATGTACTGTGTGTAGATGTCATGGTCTTAAACCCTACTGGGTCTCCCCCAGGTCTCTTCCCCGCCATCTTCAACCTGGCCAGTAATGCAGAGATCACCACCAACGCCACCTGTGGAGAGCCTGAGCCAGAGATGTACTGTAAACTGGTGGAACACGTACCAGGACGACGCATCCGCAACTCCCAGTGTCGGACCTGTAATGCCCAGAGTCAAAACCCCAAAGGTACTGGAGTTAGGACCCTCCGGGCGAAGGCGGAGAAGGGGAGGGAAGCAGTGGTTTAACTCTGTTATGACTACTGGCTAGTGCTTCAGACAGTTAAACTTTCTACTGTCCCACTATCTTTGAGTTACAGTATCTGTCTGAAATACTGTACTTCTTGCGTGGATTCCAGGCATTCATTTAATTGCTTTCTCTTGATTTTATGCAGAGCAACATCCAATCACCAACGCCATCGACGGCACCAACGGGTGGTGGCAAAGCCCCAGCATTAAAAATGGCAGACAGTTCCACTGGGTGACCCTCACACTAGATTTACACCAGGTAGGAACCTCCAATGCAATGTCACTGGTTTAACGCTGCTTTCTTTAGCTATGGGCTGTGAACACACACACACAGTCACATGATTCCCAGATAACAGTTAGTGTGTGTCTGTGGTCTGTACACTTAGAAAATAGGTGCTATCTAGAACCTAAAACACTTGTTCAGCTGTTCCCATAGAGGAACCTTTTGAAGAACCCTTTTTGGTTCCAGGTAGAACTATTTTGGTTTCATGTAGAATCCCTTTTGGGTTCCATGTAGAACCCTCTGTGGAAAGGGTTTTACATGGAACCCAAAATAGTTCTACCTGGAACCAAAAAGGGTTCTATCTAGGTTCTCCTATGGGGACAGCCAAAGAACCCTTTCAGAACCCTTTGTTTCTGAGTGTAGTTCAGCAATTAGGAAACTCACCCTTGAACCCCACCACTGTGAGACCCTACATCCACTCCCACTCACTGTCTCCTCAACACTCCACTATGGCCTGTACACAGTTACAGGCAGTGGAGGCTACTGAGGGGAGGACGGTTCATAATAATGTCTGGAAATCACATGGTTGATTCCATTCCATATGCTCCATTCCAGCCATTATTATGAACCGTCCTCCCCTCAGCAGCCTCCACTGGTCACAGGCCACTGCTAGACCACTACTGCAATGGAGGTCCTATTTACTGCCTGGATGGCCTGTCGCTCCCTCCGTCTCTTTTTATTGCCTCTTCTTTCTCACACTCTCTTGCTCCACTCTTTCTGTCTCACTCACTGTCTTCTACAGTATCTCTCTGTCTCCTTCTCACTCTGTCTGTCTCCCTCCCTCCTTTACCTTGTGGGGTTGACTGTGCTGAGCCAGCTACTTTTTAAATCATTTTTCAAAAGGCACTCAAAACAAGACACACTTTCACTGAGCCACACACACACACTCTCTCACTCACACACACACACACATACAGACACAGACACACACACACACATGTTATGTTCTTCTATCTTCTTGAGGACCTAAAATGTATTTCCATTCAAAATCCTATTTTACGTAACTCCTAACCCTAAACCTAACCCTAACCTTAACCTGTAACCCTAAACCAAACTCC
This sequence comes from Oncorhynchus keta, assembly GCF_023373465.1. Lineage (NCBI taxonomy): Eukaryota > Metazoa > Chordata > Actinopteri > Salmoniformes > Salmonidae > Oncorhynchus > Oncorhynchus keta. The sequence continues at coordinate 71,963,016 of NC_068448.1, forward strand.
TAACCATAAATCTTACCACTAACCACTTACCCTTACCTTACTAGCCGTCAACCTAACCCCAAGCTTAAAATATCCTTTGTCCTCGTGGGGATCATTTCCCTTGTTATAGGTCCTCACAAGGATAGAAGAACCAACACACAGTATATCTCTGGGGATTAGACTGAACTGCAGTCACACAGTACATCTCTGGGGAGTAGACTGAACTGCAGTCACACAGTACATCTCTGGGGATTAGACTGAACTGCAGTCACACAGTACATCTCTGGGGAGTAGACTGAACTGCAGTCACACAGTACATCTCTGGGGATTAGACTGAACTGCAGTCACACAGTATATCTCTGGGGATTAGACTGAACTGCAGTCACACAGTATATCTCTGGGGATTAGACTGAACTGCAGTCACACAGTATATCTCTGGGGATTAGACTGAACTGCAGTCACACAGTACATCTCTGGGGATTAGACTGAACTGCAGTCACACAGTACATCTCTGGGGATTAGAATTAACTGCAGTCACACAGTATATCTCTGGGGAGTAGACTGAACTGCAGTCACACAGTACATCTCTGGGGATTAGACTGAACTGCAGTCACACAGTACATCTCTGGGGATTAGAATTAACTGCAGTCACACAGTATATCTCTGGGGAGTAGACTGAACTGCAGTCACACAGTACATCTCTGGGGATTAGACTGAACTGCAGTCACACAGTACATCTCTGGGGATTAGAATTAACTGCAGTCACACAGTATATCTCTGGGGAGTAGACTGAACTGCAGTCACACAGTACATCTCTGGGGATTAGACTGAACTGCAGTCACACAGTACATCTCTGGGGATTAGACTGAACTGCAGTCACACAGTACATCTCTGGGGATTAGAATTAACTGCAGTCACACAGTATATCTCTGGGGAGTAGACTGAACTGCAGTCACACAGTACATCTCTGGGGATTAGAATTAACTGCAGTCACACAGTACATCTCTGAGGATTAGATTAACTGCAGTCACACAGTATATCTCTGGGGATTAGAATGAACTGCAGTCACACAGTACATCTCTGGGGATTAGACTGAACTGCAGTCACACAGTACATCTCTGGGGAGTAGACTGAACTGCAGTCACACAGTATATCTCTGGGGATTAGACTGAACTGCAGTCACACAGTATATCTCTGGGGATTAGACTGAACTGCAGTCACACAGTACATCTCTGGGGATTAGACTGAACTGCAGTCACACAGTATATCTCTGGGGATTAGACTGAACTGCAGTCACACAGTACATCTCTGGGGATTAGACTGAACTGCAGTCACACAGTATATCTCTGGGGATTAGACTGAACTGCAGTCACACAGTACATCTCTGGGGATTAGAATTAACTGCAGTCACACAGTATATCTCTGGGGAGTAGACTGAACTGCAGTCACACAGTACATCTCTGGGGATTAGAATTAACTGCAGTCACACAGTATATCTCTGGGGAGTAGAATGAACTGCAGTCACACAGTACATCTCTGGGGATTAGACTGAACTGCAGTCACACAATATATCTCTGGGGAGTAGAATGAACTGCAGTCACACAGTATATCTCCGGGGATTAGACTGAACTGCAGTCACACAGTATATCTCTGGGGATTAGACTGAACTGCAGTCACACAGTATATCTCTGGGGATTAGACTGAACTGCAGTCACACAGTATATCTCTGGGGATTAGAATTAACTGCAGTCACACAGTATATCTCTGGGGATTAGACTGAACTGCAGTCACACAGTATATCTCTGGGGATTAGACTGAACTGCAGTCACACAGTATATCTCTGGGGATTAGACTGAACTGCAGTCACACAGTATATCTCTGGGGATTAGACTGAACTGCAGTCACACAGTATATCTCTGGGGATTAGACTGAACTGCAGTCACACAGTATATCTCTGGGGATTAGACTGAACTGCAGTCACACAGTATATCTATGGGGATTAGACTGAACTGCAGTCACACAGTATATCTCTGGGGATTAGACTGAACTGCAGTCACACAGTATATCTCTGGGGATTAGAATTAACTGCAGTCACACAGTATATCTCTGGGGATTAGACTGAACTGCAGTCACACAGTATATCTCTGGGGATTAGACTGAACTGCAGTCACACAGTATATCTCTGGGGATTAGACTGAACTGCAGTCACACAGTATATCTCTGGGGATTAGACTGAACTGCAGTCACACAGTATATCTCTGGGGATTAGACTGAACTGCAGTCACACAGTATATCTCTGGGGATTAGACTGAACTGCAGTCACACAGTATATACAGTACATTTTCAAGTAGATTTAAGTCAACTAACTTGACAACTCAGGAACATTCACTGTATTCTTGGCAAGAAACTCCCGTGTGGACTTGGCCTTGTGCTTTAGGTTATTGTCCTGCTGAAAGGTGAATTAATCTCCCAGTGTCTGGTGGAAAGCTTACTTAACCAGGTTTCCTCTCGGATTTTGCCTGTTCTTAGCTCCGTTCCATTTATTTTTATCCTGAAAAACTCCCCAGTCCTTAAAGATTACAAGCATACCCATAACATGATTCAGCCACCACTATGCTTAAAAATATTGAGAGTGGTACTCAGTAATGTGTTGTATTGGATTTGCCCCAAACATAACACTTTGTATTCAAGACAAAAATTGAATTACTTTGCCACATTTTTTGCAGTATTACTCTAGTGCCTTGTTGCAAACAGGATGCATGTTTTGGAATATTTGTATTCTCTACAGGCTTCTTTCTTTTGTCATTTAGGTTACTATTGTGCAGTAACTACAATGTTGTTGATCCATCCTCAGTTTTCTACTATCACAGCCATTAAACTCTGTAACTGTTTTAAAGTCACTATTGGCCTCTTGGTGAAATCCCTGAGCAGTTGCCTTCCTCTCCGGCAACTGAGTTAGGAAGGACTCCTGTATCTTTGTAGTGACTGGGTGTATTGATACCACATCCAAAGAGTAATTAATAACTTCAACATGCTCAAAGGGATATTCAATGTCAGTTTTTTTACCCATCTACCAATGGGTGCCCTTCTTTGTGAGGCATTGGAAAACCTCCCTCGTCTTTGTGGTTGAATCTGTGTTTGAAAATCACTCCTCGACTGAGGGACCTTACAGATAATTGTATGTGTGTGGTACAGAGATGAGGAAGTCATTCAAAAACCATGTTAAACCCTAAAATCATGTTAAACCCATTATGTCACTTTTTAAGAATAATTTTACTCCTGAACTTATTTAGGCTTGCCATAGCAAATGGGTTAAATACTTTTTGACTGAAGACATTTCAGCATTTCTAAAAAAATATATATACATAATTCCACGTTGACATTAGGGGGTATTGTGTGTAAGTCAGTGACAATCAAATCTCAGTTTAATACATTTTAAAATCACGCTGTAACACAACAAAATGTGTAAAAAGTCAAGGGGTGTGAATACTTTCTGAAGGCACTGTACATCACTAGGGATTAGACTGAATATCTTTCTCATGCTTAGATGTGTCCCCTCCCCACTTCCTCTTGGGAGTTCAGGCAATTTATATTGACCTCAGGAATGCAAAAATGGAACTCATTTGGAGGTAGACATCACAGTAATTGTTTTCATGTGAAAACACAATCTTCAAAGTATGTGAGAGACTCAACCCAATAATGAGTCAGTGACTCAACCTAACAATGCAATATTCTCACACTAGATCAAACAAACATTTATTAAGTGATTAAAAGAAAACAAAGTGTGTCATGTCAATAAATGTACATTATTAATACCAGATGTCAAGAACAATATAATAAACCAAGCCAAAATGACAGACTTCTCAAAACCAGAGCGGTTGACTTAAAATGGTTTCACGAGCAAAGAGAGACAAAAAAAAAGATTAGCTTCTCAATGGGAGGTTTGTCTGGATGATTTCGTATGTCTCTAAAAGCGTCTGATTTCCCATGAGCTAGTGCTAGCCTAGCATCCTCTCCTCTGACATCATTGATACAGTGCTTGGCCTTGGAACGGAGCTCAGATACTTTGTGTCGCAAACTAACTGCTACATCTCAATACCAACGTATTCACGTGGGAGGACACTGATTCTCACAACAGTAACATGAATGCAACTGGTGCACTAAGAAATATTAAATTGGCGTTATACTGCATCTAGGGTATATCTTTATTAAAAACGAATGGCTTTGATTTCTGACTGTTCAAAAGAGGGTTTCACATTAGTTTACAGAGCCACAATGTACTGAACATAAATACAATAGAATTTAAGATCCCAGAAATGCACAATACGCATATAAAGCTTATTTCTCTGAAATTTGTTTACATTCCTGTTAGTGAGCATTTCTTTGTTAGTGAGCAAGATAATCCATCCACCTGACAGGTGTGGCATATCAAGAAGCTGATTAAACAGCATGATCATTACACAGGTGCTCCTTGTGCTGGGGACACTAAAAGGCCACTCTAAAATGTGCAGTTATATCACACAACACAATGCCACAGATGTCTAAAGTTTTGAGGGAGCATGCAATTGGCATGCTGACTGCAGGACTGTCCACCAGAGCTGTTGGCAGAGATTTGAATGTTCATCGCTCTACCGTAAGCCGCCTTTAGAGAATGTGACAGTACTTCCATCCGTTGTCACAACCGCAGACCACGCCAGCCCAGGACCTCCACTTCTGGCTTCTTCACATGCAAAATATTTGTGTCTTTAATAAAGCTCTTTTGTGGGAAAAAAACTAATTCTGATTGGCTGGGCCTGACTCCCAAGTGGGTGGGCCTATGGCTGCGCCCCTGCCCAGTGATGTGAAATCCATAGAAAAGGTCCTTATGAATTATTTTCAATTTTTTCAATTGACTGTAACTCAGTAAAATTGGTGAAATGGTTGCATGTTGAGTTTATATTTTTGTTCATTGTATATACAGTGCATTCGGAAAGTATAAAGACACCTTGACCTTTTGCACATTTTGTTACGTTACAGTCTTATTCTAAAATTGATTACATTTTTAAAATCCTCATCAATCTACCCACAATACCCAATAATGACAAAGCGAAAACAGGTATTTGACATGTTTGCAAATGTATTAAAAATGGAAATACCTTATCTACATTAGCATTCAGACCCTTTGCTATGAGCTCAGGTGGATCTTGTTTCCATTGATCATCCTTGAGATGTTTCTACAACTTGATTGAAGTCCACCTGTGGTAAATGCAAATTGATTGGACATGATTTGGAAAGGCACACACCTGTCTACTATATAAGCTCTCACAGTTGACAGTGCATGTCAGAGAAAAAAACAAGCAAAAACCAAGGTCGAAGGAATTGTCCGTACAGCTCCGAGACAGGATGGTGTCGAGCCACAGATCTGGGGAAGGGTACCAAAACATTTCTGCATTATTGAAAGTACCCAAGAACACATGGCCACCATCGTTCTTAAACGGAAGAAGTTTGGCAACACCAATACTCAGAGTTCCTCTGTGGAGATAGGAGAACCTTCCAGATGGACAACCATCTCTGCAGCACTCCACCAATCAGGCCAGATGGAAGCCACTCCTCAGTAAATGGCACATGACAGCCCGCTTGGAGTTGGCACCTAAAGGACTCTCAGACCATGAGAAACAAGATTCTCTGGTCTAAGGAAACCAAGATTTAACTCTTTGGCCTGAATGCCAAGTGTCATGTCTAGAACATGGTGGTGGCAGCATCATGCTGTAGGTAGGTTTTTCAGCAGCAGGGACTAGTCAGGATCGAGGGAAAGATGAACAGAGAAAAGTACAGAGAGATCCTAGATGAAAACCTGCCCCAGAGCGCTCAGGACTTCATACTGGGCCAAAGGTTCAAATCAAATCAAATGTTATTTGTCACATACACATGGTTAGCAGATGTTAATGTAGCGAAATGCTACTGCTATATAGATAATTTTGTACCTGTTTCCTCCAGCATCTTCACAAGGTCTTTTGCTGTTGTTCTGGGATTGATTTGCACTTTTCGCACCAAAGTACGTTAATCTCTACTAGACAGAACCCGTCTCCTTCCTGAGCGGTATGACGGCTGCGTGATCCCATGGTGTTTATACTTGCGTACTATTGTTTGAACAGATGAACGTGGTACCTTCAAGGATGAGCCAGACTTGTGGAGGTCTACAATTTTTCTGAGTTCTTGGCTAATTTCTTTTGATTTTCCCACGATGTCAAGCTAAGAGGCCCTGAGTTTGAAGGTAGGCCTTGAAACATATCCACCGGTACATCTCCAATTGACTCAAATGATGTCAATTAGCCTATCAGAAGCTTCTAAAGCCATGACATCATTTTCTGGAATTTTCCAAGCTGTTTAGGCACAGGCAACTTTGTGTATGTACACTTCTGACCCACTGGAATTGTGATACAGTGAATTATAAGTTAAATAATCTGTCTGTAAACAATTGTTTGGAAAAATTCCTTGTGTCATGCACAAAGTAGATGTCCTAACCGACATCCCAAAACTATAGTTTGTTAACAAGAAATGATTGGAGTGGTAGAAAAACAAGTTTTATTGACTCCAACCTAAATGTATCTAAACTTCCGATTTCAACTGTATTACAAGACCTCTTTCCATGGATAAACATGACACCAACTCTAAGGACACGGGAAAGACAAGTTTGGGACAAGTCTCTGAATGTTCTTGAGTCTCCCAGCCAGAGCCCGGACTTGAACCCGATCAAACATCTCTGGAGAGATGAAAATAGTTGTGCAGCAACACTCCCCATCCAACCTGACAGAGCTTGAGACAATCTGCAGGGAACAATGGGAGAAACTCCCCAAATACAGGTGTGCCAAGCTTGTAGTGTCATACCCAAGAAGACTCGAGGCTGTAATCGCTGCCAAAGGTGCTTCAACAAAGTACTGAGTAAAGGGTCTGAACACTTATGTAAATGTTATATTTCCGTAAAAGTTCATGTTAATGTTTTTGCTTTGTATTATGTGTAAATTGACGAGGGGAAAAAAAACAATTTAAACAATTTAATCCATTTTAGAATAAGGCTGTAACGTTACAAAATGTGGATAAAGTCAAGGGGTCTGAATACTTTCCGAATGCACTGTATATGATTATTTAAGCTATGTTACGCGTTCTAATTTAAAATGAATAAGTAAAATGCCTTTGGTGAAGACATGCGTTTTTTGGTTTGGTGCCTGTGGCATCCATCTTGATTAGAACCCTCAGTGTGGTTCTTGGCAGACAGGAAAAAGTGTCAGGATTGAGATGGGCTAATCTGGCTGTGTATTCCACACACGCACACACACACACACACACACACACACACACACACACACACACACACACACACACACACACACACACACACACACACAAATATTCCAATGTGTATTTGACCCTGACCCCAACCTTGAAACCACTGTGCTTCATAACTTACAGTAACTGTTATGGTGAAAGAGTCTTGGTGCCTGTGCCCCCTTAACTACACTGGTATTATACTGGCAGATAGACACACTGTCCTGTCCTGTCCTAGCCTCTCTGAGCGCAAGTCCTGTCCTGTCTGGGGCTCTCCGGCCCCCATCGCCCTTCCCCCATCTCCCACCAACACAAAAGACTTACTCATCTCTCCCACCAGACAAAAAGGCCTGTTGTCAAACGCCAGCCTCTTTTATGTGATCGGACTCCAATTGTCTGGATTCCTACTTTACTGCCACCACAGCATATCTTAAATGCTTATACTGTCAAAGTTTGATATTGGTCATGACAAGGCCTGAGAATGTACTGCTTTTCAGTGTCAGAGACACATCACAAAGAGGGGAGCGAAAGGAAACCTTTACACAATACTTAAGAAATTCACCTGACAATATCACATCAAATCAAATGTGTGGGTCTAACTGTGGGTCTAACTTATTATCACACACAGTTTGGTCTGTATTGTAACAGGCCAGAGGTTAGGACAAGGTATTTATTAGTAGGTGATTAGTAGAAAGAAGGACAACGTCTGTGGCGGCCATCTTTCCTCAGAGGCCTTGTTTTGGTCCAGCCTTCTTAGCTGTGGGGCTCAGAGAGCAGGATTTTGCTCCGCTATTTGAGCCCCACAGACACAGCCCAGACCCACAGACACACACACACACACACACACACACACACACACACACACACACACACACACACACAGACACACAGACACAGACACACACACAGGCACACGCACAGGCACACGCACACACAGACACACAGACACAGATACACACACACACACAGACACAGACACAGCCCAGACCCAGACACAGACACACACACACACACACACACACACACACACAGACCCAGACACAGACACAGACACAGACACAGACACAGACACAGACACACACACACACACACACACACAGACACAGCCCAGACCCAGACACACACAGGCACACACAGACACAGACACAGACCCAGACACACACAGACACAGACACAGACACAGACACAGACACAGACCCAGACACAGACACAGACACAGACACACACACAGCCCAGACCCAGGGAGAAGATAAACTAGTGAGAACGGGGCACTTTTGTTGGCTTAGGGGCTGATGGGTAATCCCCCTGTCTCTTCCCTGAAGCCTGGTTCCCCTCGTTCCCACTGACTGGGTCCCCTGACTGTCACCTTATCTTCCCCGCACAGAGGCGAGTCCGGCTACCCGTCAAGAAGCACAGCTCTATTAATTAGTTATAATGTCAGGCCAAATGGAAAGATGTTAGTAAGTGTATGTGTTTCCATTTAGTCTCGTAGGTCACAGTGTACCCTTTGACACGATTCAGTCATCAAACACCCTAGTCAAGACATTTTCACTTATCCTTTGAGACAACACCCCCCCGATCCAAAATGGCAGCTAATTACTGTGGTGACACAGCAAAAACAATCCACGGCTTGTTTCCCTTGGCTACTGGCAGCCAGGTCTGGCTAGCTCACATCAAATCCGCCAGCCAGTCACTGTGACCAGGCAGCTTTGCCGAGACATGTCATTACACACAGATTGGGCTCCTACTGGGCGGAATAGGATTTTGTTAGTAACGAACGGTTAAGAGACACAGTGGGAACAACTTTGCCCTCAGTGTCTAGTCATGAAGAACACTTTGTATTCTAGTCATCACGGTATCGAGCTCCGTCCAAAACATTTCTGAAATATGGCACTCAGGTCAGTTCTACAAATGCCTGCACGCTCTGCTATTCTATACCAATGAGCTTCTGACATAGATAGTAGCGGCTTGAAATAATTATACATTTGAAATAAGTGATGTCTGGTGTATCCTCTAAACTGAGTGCTCTAGTAATTGGCTATTAGTTAAGTTGAGGCACAGAGGCAGCTAGTCCACCACCGTTCAGATCTGTCTCCATGCAGGACTGGAATGTTTGGGAGTCCACATGGATCTAGATTAGGCAGCGTTTCAATCACTAACCCAGCCCGGTCACAGAGTTTGTCCGCCCCGTTCGCCCCACGATAACACTAAGCTCCTTTGAGGGAGATCACTGACACACACACGTACGCACGAACACATAACTTTCGCGTTCCACTCTTGCCCCCTATAAACAAAGAGCAGGAAAAGCCCATTGGATTAGACTGGGACAGAAACTAAAGAAAATCTCAGATGACCAAGTTTCCTAGATGAGAATAAAGATGCTTCCTGACAAAAGGATTCTACAGATTGAAGCCCCAGAGAGAGAAAGCTGCAGCTGGAACAGGAATGATAACCTGAAAACCTTTTCCCCTGTTCCATCCATCTATCTTGTCTTTCAAAGACAAGGAAACAAACAAACATTCCCATACTGACCAAGGCATTTAGCCAAAGATTTTTTAGGGTCTTGTCTAGTTACCAGAGGCCCATGCAGATGAATAATTCTAGACTGTAATTGAAGGATCAGACGTAACTGAGGGAAGTCAACCAGCTGAGGGGGATTGACATTTAGATCGACTGGAACGACTCGATGTGGCTTTGCCGACGATACCTGCTAATGATTGAACAGGCACATCGCTCGCATTCACTCGCTGTGGAACAAGTCATGAATCGTCCGTAAATCAGCGGCGACTTGCCAGCAGGTAGATTTACAACCTCACACAGCTGCTGACAACCTTAAGGGATGATTTAACAGAGCAGGAGTTGGTGTGGCGGGGGGGGCGTCACGCTGATGTGAACATCCTGTCTCAGGTGTCTAGTTTCCACTTATTCCCTGGGGAGACGCAGCGTTGACAAGCCAATAGGAGGAGCCGATAACGGATAGGTCAGGTTCTGTTTGTGTGGGGCAGGCTAGACTGTTATTGGTGTCACTGAGATGGTCATAGAGAGGTGTGAGAGAGACTGGGAAAGAGAGAATGAGAAAGGCCCTTCAGGCAATAAATTGCACCTCCATTGCAGTAGTGGTCTAGCAGTGGCCTGTGACCAGTGGAGGCTGCTGAGGGGAGGACGGTTCATAATAATGGCTGGAATGGAGCATATGGAATGGAATCAACCATGTGATTTCCAGACATGATTATGAACCGTCCTCCCCTCAGTAGCCTCCACTGCCTGTAACTGTGTACAGGCCATAGTGGAGTGTTGAGGAGACAGTGAGTGGGAGTGGAGGTACAGTGGTTCCTCCTTTAAAAGTTGCCTCATACAGCAGCACGTCAGCAGCACGTCAGCAGCACGTCAGCAGCACGTCAGCAGCACGTCAGCAGCACGTCAGCAGCACGTCAGCAGCACGTCAGTAGCACGTCAGCAGCACGTCAGCAGCACGTCAGCAGCACGTCAGTAGCACGTCAGCAGCACGTCAGCAGCACGTCAGCAGCACGTCAGTAGCACGTCAGCAGCACGTCAGCAGCAGCACAGCAGCACGCCAGTAGCACGTCAGCAGCACGCCAGCAGCACGTCACGCAGCACGTCAGCAGCACGTCAGCAGCACGCCAGCAGCAGCAGCACGCCAGCAGCACGCCAGCAGCACGCCAGCAGCACGCCAGTAGCACGTCAGCAGCACGTCAGCAGCACGTCAGCAGCACGTCAGCAGCACGTCAGCAGCACGTCAGCAGCACGTCAGCAGCACGTCAGTAGCACGTCAGCAGCACGTCAGTAGCACGTCAGCAGCACGTCAGCAGCATTCTACGGCAGACATTTTCTTTACGTTAATGCAAGTTAGTGCTAGTTGGACCACCAGAGGGCAACTTTGAGAAGCATTTGATAGTCTCCCGTATTGGCATTACTAGAAAATTGAAAACCTTTTTTGTAATAACATAGTACATGGGGTTTATTTTAAGATATTTGGCATAATTCATGTAATAGTATGGTGTTTCTATTCCGAAAAAAAGGAAAAATAAAACCCTCAGGGTTTCTGTTAGTCTGGAATGGAAGATATTGCGCTGGACAACGTGATGGTCGGGAGTAGTCTACAGCATAAGAGGAATTGGAGGATTCTAAATGAATATCTAAGGGGCATAACATTTCCACACCCTAATTGTAGTGTAACCAATATTCATTTCGCTTATGGTAGGCATACAGTATATCTAAACATATTTTTTTCAATGACGTGACTCTGCCAATAATTACATTAAGAGGATTGGAGGATTCTAAATGAATCTCTAAGGGGCTTTTATATAATTCTAAATGAATTAATAATAATAATAATCGCTTTGTTTAAAAAGTAATGATATTTTGGAGATTTCGTTTTCATTTAACCTAGAGTGAGCGAGAAAAAGGCAGTTCTTGAACATGGGGTGAGACATTCTCACTAATTTGTAAATAAAGCCTGTTTGTTATTTAGAATGATTTATTTCTGGAGAAACCTAACTTGATTACAGTGGGGTTCAGGGGAGAGTTTACTGATTACTGAGCTACAGACTACATACTTACCAGAGACAGAAGAGGAAGCAAGACATCCCACTCCCTAATGTTTTCTGTTTCAATAGAAATCAATGAACTACATTAAGCAGACCTTCTATCACATTGGTGACTATAGGAGAGCCACCCCCTTAAGCAGACAATGGTAAACGGCCTGAGTAAACTATCTTCATTTATCTACCATCTTTGCTCTAACTAGCCATTAGAGATCATGTGACTGTGAGGGGTCATAAGGGGTCATATGCTGAAAGGTTATAGCCTAGATGCTCTAAGACTGCAATTCAATAAAACTGGTAATTAACATGTTGACCACTCCACATGAACGATGGTTGCAGAGAGTTTGTAGTGCCCTTAACCCCAGTGGTGCCCTTAACCCCAGTGGTGCCCTTAACCCCAGTGGTGCCCTTAACCCCAGTGGTGCCCTTAACCCCAGTGGTGCCCTTAACCCCAGTGGTGCCCTTAACCCCAGTGGTGCCCCAGTGGTGCCCTTAACCCCAGTGGTGCCCTTAACCCCAGTGGTGCTCTTAACCCCAGTGGTGCCCTTAACCCCAGTGGTGCCCTTAACCCCAGTGGTGCCCTTAACCCCAGTGGTGCCCTTAACCCCAGTGGTGCCCTTAACCCCAGTGGTGCCCTTAACCCCAGTGGTGCCCTTAACCCCAGTGATGCCCTTAACCCCAGTGGTGCCCTTAACCCCAGTGGTGCCCTTAACCCCAGTGGTGCCCTTAACCCCAGTGGTGCCCTTAACCCCATGCCCTTAACCCCAGTGGTGCCCTTAACCCCAGGTGCCCTTAACCCCTTAACCCCAGTGGTGCCTTAACCCCAGTGATGCCCTTAACCCCAGTGGTGCCCTTAACCCCTTAACCCCAGTGGTGCCCTTAACCCCAGTGGTGTGCCCAGTGGTGCCTTAACCCCAGTGGTGCCCTTAACCCCAGTGGTGCCCTTAACCCCAGTGGTGCCCTTAACCCCAGTGGTGCCCTTAACCCCAGTGGTGCCCTTAACCCCAGAGTGGTTAAATGTTTCAGGACACCGTTATTACGGTTATTACCTGCTGCTCTCTTTGTGCCTTGTCTGTCAAAGACTTCTTTGTGCTCTTATAAATGAAGCCTTGTATGTATGTATGTAAGGTGCACAGCTTGAGATTTCAGTCATGCACAACAAAATGGAGATTCAGGCATATTATGGGTGGGAGAATAACTGTGTGTGTGTGTGTGTGTGTGTGTGTGTGTGTGTGTGTGTGTGTGTGTGTGTGTGTGTGTGTGTGTGTGTGTGTGTGTGTGTGTGTGTGTGTGTGTGTGTGTGTGTGTGTCCTTTGTACTCACGTTTCATTGTTGCTTCAGTTACATATTAAAATGTGTCTGTCTGTGTGTGGCAACAGATTTTCCAGGTGGCCTACGTCATCATCAAGGCAGCCAACTCTCCTCGTCCCGGTAACTGGGTGCTGGAGCGTTCAATGGATGGTGTGGATTACACACCCTGGCAGTACTACGCCATCAGCGACACAGAATGTCTGACCCGCTACAACATCACCCCCCGCCTCGGACCCCCCACCTACAAACGAGACGACGAGGTCATCTGTACATCTTACTACTCGCGGCTCGTACCCCTGGAGCACGGAGAGGTAGCTATCGATTTATTTCACCTTCACCACAGTGGTCTGAAACTCCCTGCCCGCCAGCCATATCAGGCTCATTAGCTGCACTTTGGTGGCCCACGGGTCAGGCGTTTGAAACCACTGTTTACTAGGTACGACTTTTATTTACAGACCAGGGGTCTGTTCAGGATGAGCAACATTACAGAACTTTCATTGAATTGGGTAGAGAATTGGGTGTGAGCTCTATGTGGCATTCTCTGGCACCTGTAGTCCAGCCGGTGGATGACTCGAGTGTCCTCCAGACAATGAAAGCCTACTGGGCTAGTGTCACTCTAACCGAGGCAGAGACGTAATGAACGTCTGTGGTTAGGATACTCTGTAGTTACCCACAGCCCCTGGCGGTGCATCTAAGTAGTTTAACAAGGAAGGTTAGACAAGGAGATGAAGCCACGTCAGAGTGTTGAGATGCACCCCAAACCTCACAGTGAGATCATCAATCTTCTCTTACATTGTTTAGCCTTGTGTTATGTTAACCCATGTCAGCTGCCTGAAAAGTCAGTCTGCGTTATATCAGGAAAGACAGGGCAGTAATACACTCGATATCTGTTGTTCATTTTTGTCACTAGTCTTTGATTGAAAACGTGTAAACGTAAAATGATCAACTGCATGCTCATGACTTTGATGTATTCATCTATATTTGGTCATGATGGTTCTTTGACATCATTGTCGATCCCCTGTTCAGATCCACACGTCTTTGATCAATGGGCGGCCCAGTGCTGACCAACTGACCTCAGAGTTGCTGGACTTCACCTCAGCCCGCTACATCCGCCTGCGTCTGCAGAGAATCCGCACGCTCAACGCCGACCTCATGACCCTGAGCTACCACGACCCCAAGGAGGTGGACCCCATCGTCACCAGACGGGTACGACTAATACACTTTCATGTTAAAGCACTGCCACTAGCACTCACTGACTGTTCTGTTTTCTGTTTAAGTTAAACGGTGTGTTTAACCAAATTGGTCATTCATTCAAAATATGTGGTTTGAGCGTTGCCTTGAATAACTTTGTCAAAATGTACATTTAGCATATTTATGGTTGGTTTTATCAAAAATGCTATTTGCAGCTGAACATCTGAAATATTAGTTGATACGTCATTTGTCATTTCTCCTGGTTGATTTGAATGTTGTAACTTGATTGGCTTTGTATTCCGTTGAAGTCATGTCTTTCTAACTTGATTGGCGTTGTATGTTTGTGTCTCCTTGTGCAGTACTACTATTCAATCAAAGACATTTCAGTGGGTGGGATGTGCATCTGTTACGGACACGCCCAGAGCTGTCCCTGGGACCCCGTTGCCAAGGTAACACCAGGCCGTATTCAGTTTTGCCCATTCAGGCTCGGTGGCTGTCATTCAGCTTTTGTTTCATAATGCAGAGTGTATAACTGATTTACTGCCTTTCACATATTGTGTGTTAAAACATTTCACATTTTGACTAAATTAAGCTCCTCTTATCGGGGTCAACATTGATTCATTACTGATCTGTTGTAATTGCTGTACACACTTAATATAAAGAGTACTTTTATATCAAATTTATGCAATGCACGGTAGTAATACTTCTTTATTAGAAATATATTTGCCAAACTAATTTGTTTTATAAAGTGAAATGAGCAATCCCAGCACCCTCGCCCCTATGGTCCCTGGAGGAATGGTACGGTCCAACATTTGCTCAGTTGAATTGGTTGCCTTCCTCATTAAGGGCGAATGTTAAGTTAACGCGAGGATGAGAAAGTAAGTACTAAGGCCCTATTCCCACTACAAGAGATGGAAGGAGAGTGTGACGAGTGGAATGCCGAAAGAGATTTCTACTCTTCAATTCACATTACATCCTTACCTCACCTTGCGTTGCCAAAACAATATTCTTGGTGCGCAGCTCAATTTGACCATAAATATCACAGTAGCTAATAGCCAGTAAGCACAAACTATTTAACAATATGAGAAACTTTTGCTCTGTAACATATTACACTATTTAATAATGCAACCAAGCCACATTACACTTAAATAATCCAACAATTCACAATTAAAGGGTTTATTTTCTTGCCGTACACATTAAATTAGCTGTCAATACACACAGCTAGCTAACTAACAACATACTTCATGATCAAGTAAAATTAGCATATCAATAATTGACCCCTCCCATACGAATATAAAAGTATTGTAACATTACAAGATAGTGTCATTCATATTATAAACTGGGTGGTTCGAGCCCTGAATTCTGATTGGCTGACAGCCGTGGTATATCAAACCGTATACCACGGGTATGACAAAAGATTTATTTTTACTGCTCTAATTACATTGGTAACCAGTTTATAATAGCAATAATGCACCTCTGGGGTTTGTGGTATATGGCCAATATACCACGGCTAAGGGCTGTATCCAGGCACTCCTCGTTGCGTTGTGCGTAAGAACAGCCCTTAGCCGTGATATATTGGCCATATACCTCACCCCCTGCCTTACTTACTTGCCTAGTTAAATATAGGTTAAATAAAAAATAAATGATTACTTAATTGTAATATAGCTAGGCTACACAGCTAGGTAACTTTAGCTAGCAAGCCAGCAAGCTAAAAAACATAATTTCTTCATCCTTCTCACATCAACGTGGTGGCTGTTAGCTGAATGTTGACATTTAGCTGAAGCATAGCTACACTGTACAAAAATAGAAACATCACATCTAAAGTGTTAAATAAATGTATTTAAAAATAAAAGATCCCAGAAATGTTTCAGATGCACAAAAAGCATGTTTCTCTCATATATTGTGCACAAATTTGTTTACTTCCCTGTTAGTGAGCCAAGATAATCCATCCACCTGACAAGTGTGGCATATCAAGAAGCTGATTAAACACCATGATCATTACACAGGTGGACCTTGTGCTGGGGACAATAAAAGGCCACTCTAAAATGTGGAGTTTTGTCACACAACACAATGCCACAGATGTCTCAAGTTCTGGTGGAGTGTGCACTTGGCATGCTGACTATAGGAATGTCCACCAGAGCTGTTGCCAGAAAATGTTATGTTAATTTCTCTACAATAAGCCGCCTCCAACGTCATTTTTGAGAATTTGGCAATGTGTATGCCGTCGTGAGGGAGAGTGGTTTGCTGATGTCAACTTTGTGAACAGAGCGCCCCATGATGGCGGTGAGGTATTGGTATGGGCAGGCATAAGCAACAACAACGAACACAAATGCTTTTTATCGATGGCAATTTGAATGCACAAAAATACCGTGACGAGCTCCTGAGGCCCATTGTGAGGCCCAGGTGTCTGTGACCAATAAATGCATGTCTGTATTCCCAGTCATGTGAAATCCCTAGATTAGGGCCTAATTAATTTATTTACATTGACTGATTTCCTCATAAGAACTGTAACTGCGTAAAATATTTGAAATTGTTGCATGTTGCGTTTATATCTTTGTTCAGTATAGTACTTAGGCTTATACTAGCGTATTAAAGTTACGTTAAAGAACAAACCAGGCTTCATTTTATCAATGTCTTGGAAGTCATTATGCCTATTTGAGGTAAAAGAAAATTGCCACATTGATAATACCCTGGGGAGTTGCTTCTTGCCCGGACCTGAGATTTATAGTCTAAAAAATATAATTCTGTTTACAGTGTTTACACTTAGAGGGCGTGGAGACATGACAAGTTCACGTTGTTGTCACATTCTGACCTTAGTTCTTTTATTTATATAGGCATAGCCCGGTGCGGTACATAGCAGCGCCTCGTATCGGCCGGGCAAGAGTGGGCATCGAGCCAGGTGCCATGAAGCCGGCTCAGCGCATCTGGTCTCCAGTGTGTCTCTTCGGGTACATGGCACCAGCCCTACGCATGGTGTCCCCGGTTCGCCAGCACAGCCCAGTGCGGGCTATTCCACCTCGCTGCACTGGCCTGGCTACGGGGAGCTTTCAACCCAGGTAGGGTTGGGCAGGCTCGGTGCTCGAGAACTCCAGTGCGCCTTCACGGTCCGGTCTATCCAGTGCCACCTCAACGCACCAGCCCTCCAGTGGCAGCCCCCCGCACAAGGCTGTCTCTCCGTATCCTCCCTACAGGTGCTCCCGTCTGTCCTGAGCTTCCAGAGTCTCCCGTCTGTCCTGAGCTGCCAGAGTCTCCCGTCTTTCCTGAGCTGCCAGAGTCTCCCGTCTTTCCTGAGCTGCCAGAGTCTCCCGTCTTTCCTGGGCTGCCAGAGTTGCCTGTCTGTCCTGAGCTGCCAGAGTTGCCTGTCTGTCCTGAGCTGCCAGAGTTGCCTGTCTGTCCTGAGCTGCCAGAGTCGCCCATCTGTCCTGAGCTGCCAGAGTCTCCCGTCTGTCCTGAGCTGCCAGAGTCTCCCGTCTGTCCTGAGCTGCCAGAGTCTCCCGTCTGTCCTGAGCTGCCAGAGTCTCCCGTCTGTCCTGAGCTGCCAGAGTCTCCCGTCTGTCCTGAGCTGCCAGAGTCTCCCGTCTGTCCTGAGCTGCCAGAGTCTCCCGTCTGTCCTGAGCTGCCAGAGTCTCCCGTCTGTCCTGAGCTGCCAGAGTCTCCCGTCTGTCCTGAGCTGCCAGAGTCTCCCGTCTGTCCTGAGCTGCCAGAGTCTCCCGTCTGTCCTGAGCTGCCAGAGTCTCCCGTCTGTCCTGAGCTGCCAGAGTCTCCCGTCTGTCCTGAGCTGCCTGTCTCTGAGCTGCCAGAGTCTCCCGCTGTCCAGAGCTGCCAGAGTCTCCCGTCTGTCCTGAGCTGCCAGAGTCTCCCGTCTGTCCTGAGCTGCCAGAGTCTCCCGTCTGTCCTGAGCTGCCAGAGTCTCCCGTCTGTCCTGAGCTGCCAGAGTCTCCCGTCTGTCCTGAGCTGCCAGAGTCTCCCGTCTGTCCTGAGCTGCCAGAGCTGTCCTGAGCTGCCAGAGTCTCCCGTCTGTCCTGAGCTGCCAGAGTCCTGAGCTGCCAGAGTCTCCCGTCTGTCCTGAGCTGCCAGAGTCTCCCGTCTGTCCTGAGCTGCCAGAGTCCCGTCTGTCCTGAGCTGCCAGAGCCGTCCCCGTCTGTCCTGAGCTGCCAGAGTCTCCCGTCCTGAGCTGCCAGAGCTCCAGTCTGTCCTGAGCTGCCAGAGTCGCCCGTCTGTCCTGAGCTGCCAGTCTCCCGTCTGTCCTGAGCTGCCAGAGCCGCCCGTCTGTCCTGAGCTGCCAGAGCCGCCCGTCAGCCAGGAGCTGCCACAGCCGTCAGTCAGCCAGGAGCTGCCAGAGCCGTCAGTCAGCCAGGAGCTGCCAGAGTCTCCCGTCCATTCCGGACCCGTGGCTTGGGTCCCCAGTCCGGGGTCGGCGGCGAGGGTCGCCGCGTTAGAGAGGCCACGGAGGCGGGTAAAGAGGCGGAGAAGGACTATGGTGGAGTGGGGTCCACGTCCAGCGCCAGAGCCGCCACCGCGGACAGAGACCCACCCAGACCCTCCCCTATAGGTTTAGGTTTTGAGGCCGCACCTTTGGGGGGGGGGGGGTACTGTCACGTTCTGACCTTAGTTCTTTTATTTATGTCCTTGTTTTAGTATGGTCAGGGCGTGATTTGTGTGGGTTGTCTTTGCGTTTGGCCTGGTATGGTTCTCAATCAGAGGCAGGTGTCGTTAGTGCCTCTGATTGAGAATCATACTTAGGTAGCCTTTTCCCACTTGTGTTTCGTGGGTGTTTATTTTCTGTCCTGTGTTTTATTTCACCGTTCAGGACTGTTCCTTTGTCGTTTTATTGTTTTTGTTTCAGTGTTCACTATTCATATTAAAAATTAAGATGAACACTTAACACGCTGCGCTTTGGTCCTCTCCTTCATACGAAGACCGTTACAGTTGTAGTATTATGTGTAGCCGAAAAGTCCTGTGACCCTTCAACTCTCGCCACTTAGAAATGCATTCACACAGCGGTAAACACACACACATCGTGACATGACGTGCATACAACACACAAGTGTTACTTCACACCTCATATGGGACCAGTTGTTTGTCTGACAAGAAAAAATGAGGAAACCATTTGTCTGTGAGGTTGTATGTGTGGTTGTGTGTGTGTGTGTGTATGTGGTTGTGTGTGTGTATGTGGTTGTGTGTGTGTGTGTGGTTGTGTGTGTGTGTGTGGTTGTGTGTGTGTGTGTGTGTGTGTGTGTGTGTGTGTGTGTGTGTGTGTGTGTGTGTGTGTGTGTGTGTGTGTGTGTGTGTGTGTGTGTGTGTGTGTGTGTCCCAGTTGACAATAGAACTAGAGCATAAGATTTGAATCAGTTGGTTCTTGAGGCTTCCTCTTCATCCATTCCTCTCTCTCTTTCGTCCTCTCAGAAGTTGCAGTGTGTATGTGAGCACAATACCTGTGGGGAGAGCTGTAATGAGTGTTGCCCTGGCTACCACCAGGAACCGTGGCAACCGGGAACCCTCTCCGATGGCAACACCTGCGAGAGTAAGCAGAACTTGGTCTTTATGGGCCTAAATAAAATATCATACTGTCAACGTTTGCCAGTTGTCACTCAGTAAACAAAGACAATTGTAAACAAAGACAATGAAAATGACGTGCTGGATTTAGACTTGATTTAAAGTGTTCCAGATCAGATGAAATAACTTCTTTACGCTTTCAATGAAATCCACTCGCATGTCTCACCCATTCATTGACACACAAGACAGAGTTTTTGTTTCCTATCCCTATGGTGATGTTACCTAATTTAGTTTTATATCAATAGCTATTAAACAGATTTTGCCAAGGGATTTTCCAAGCTTTTTATGAAAATGTGTTATTTTAAATCATCATCTCTCAGTTGTTTCAGCACCTTGACGAAATAGCACATACTGTGTTTACTCCAAGTACAGAATAAAATAAAAAACTGAAAAGTTGGCATATATTCTCAATAATAAACGACCCTTCAACTAGTCTCCCATTGAGGTGCATTAGAAGTTATCTGACCTGTGTATGATCCTCCTCCACTAGAATGTAACTGCCACGACAAGGCCAACGACTGCTACTTTAACCAGACGGTGGCCAACCGCAAGATGAGCATGAACTCACATGGTGACTTCCATGGCGGGGGCGTTTGTATCAGCTGTACCCAGAACACGGCCGGTGTCAACTGTGAGGCCTGCGCAGATGGCTTCTACAGACCCAACCAGGTACTGTCCCCTCACTGACCCTGTAATTGGATGCCCTCTTTGTATCTCTATGGTCCCCGTAATCCAATCCATCAATATGCTCCCTGTTTCCCGACGACCCTGTGGTCTTCCTAAGTGGCATTTCTATGCACTGTTTTGTACATGCCCATTGTCTTTTGATTGGCTAATAAAATTGTTGTGTGTGCCTGATTACACCCACTACCTAGTCTGGGATATGTGGCTCAGTGAAAGACTAGAATTACTGTAGAATACAGCTATTTGGATGTGATGGCCTTTGCTTGGATGGATCAATGGTGATTTATTAAACTTGTAATTGCAGTGTGTGCCTTGTGTGGAATGTGAATGGTCAGTTGTGTATTTGTTTCCTTCTGTGTGTGTGTGTGTGTGTGTGTGTGTGTGTGTGTGTGTGTGTGTGTGTGTGTGTGTGTGTGTGTGTGTGTGTGTGTGTGTGTGTGTGTGTGCCTTGCATGTGTGTAGGTGTCTCCACACAATGATAACCCATGTGTGGAGTGCAGCTGTGACATGAAGGGGTCTTTGACTCCTGCCTGTATCAGAGATGACAACCACGCCAAGCCTGAGAATGGTACAAAAACTCTATTCGTTACCTGCCATAACATCTGGGGCGGCAGCAGCGTAGCCTAGTGGTTAGAGTGTAGAGGCGGCAGCGTAGCCTAGTGGTTAGAGTGTAGAGGCAGCAGCGTAGCCTAGTGGTTAGAGTGTAGAGGCGGCAGCGTAGCCTAGTGGTTAGAGTGTAGAGACGGCAGCGTAGCCTAGTGGTTAGGGTGTAGAGGCGGCAGCGTAGCCTAGTGGTTAGAGTGTAGAGGCGGCAGCGTAGCCTAGTGGTTAGAGTGTAGAGGCGGCAGCGTAGCCTAGTGGTTATAGTGTAGAGGCGGCAGCGTAGCCTAGTGGTTAGAGTGTAGAGGAGGCAGGGTAGCCTAGTGGTTAGAGTGTAGAGGCGGCAGCGTAGCCTAGTGGTTAGAGTGTAGAGGCGGCAGCGTAGCCTAGTGGTTAGAGTGTAGAGGCGGCAGGGTAGCCTAGTGGTTAGAGCGTTGGACTAGTAACCGGAAGGTTGCAAGTTCAAACCCCTGAGCTGACAAGGTACAAATCTGTCATTAACCCACTGTTCCTAGGCTGTCATTGAAAATAAGAATTGGTTCTTAACTGACTTGCCTAGTGAAATAAAGGTAAAATAAATAAATAAAATAAATCTGTTAACGCCACCAATAACTTTGATTTTAACCCCAATAATGTTTGTTTTCAGCTTGTGTTAAAAACATACTTGCGTAGTTCAGTATAGGTCTGAATATCTACCAAAATCATTATGGGAGATGGGTGATAAGGACACTTTTATTTTTGGGATATTCAAGACTAGAGACACTACATGTACAGTAATTCAGAGTATATTATATTTAGCTGACAGTAACGTATGACAAATTCTCCATCTAAGTTTTGGACATAATGGCAAAACAATACATACTGAAATTACACTATAGAGCTATGTCGCGCATGTCCTGTAAGAGCCTAGACTATACTATACTATAGGCTATATTATACTATACTATAGGGCTATGTAGCGCATGTCCTGTAAGAGCCTAGACTATACTATACTATAGGCTATATTATACTATACTATAGGGCTATGTAGCGCATGTCCTGTAAGAGCCTAGACTATACTCTACTATAGGCTATATTATACTATACTATAGGGCTATGTAGCGCATGTCCTGTAAGAGCCTAGACTATACTATACTATAGGCTATATTATACTATACTATACTATAGACTATACTATGTTATAGACTATTTTATACTATAGGCTATACTATACTATAGGCTATTCTATACTAGAGACTATACATTACATTACTATAGGTTTTACTATACTATAGGCTATACTATACTGTAGGATGTACTATACTATAGGCTATTCTATAGGCTATACTTTACTACTGTAGGCTATTATATAGGCTATACTATTCTATTGGCTATACTATACAATGTGTGCTAATGGCGTGAGGATGTAAGGCAATAAATAGGCCATAGTAGCAAAGCAATTACAATTAAGCAAATTAACACTGGAGTGATAGATGTGCAGATGATGAAAAGTGCAAGTAGAAATACTGGTGTGCAAAAGAGCAAAAAAGTCAATAAAAACAATATAGGGATGAGGTAGGTAGATTGAATGGGCTATTTACAGATGGGCTGTGTACAGCTGCAGCGATCGGTTAGCTGCTCAGATAGTTGATGTTTAAAGTTAGCGAGGGAGATAAGAGTCTCCAACTTCAGCGGTTTTTGCAATTCGTTCCAGTCATTGGCAGCAGAGAACTGGAAGGAAAGGCGGCCAAAGGAGGTGTTGGCTTTGGGGATGACCAGTGAGATATCCCTGCTGGAGTGCGTGCTACGGGTGGGTGTTGTTATCGTGACCAGTGAGCTGAGATAAGGCGGAGCTTTACCTAGCATTGACTTATAGATGACCTGGAGCCAGTGGGTCTGGCGACGAATATGTAGTGAGGGCCAGCCGACGAGAGCATACATGTTGCAGTGGTGGGTGGTATATGTGATAGACTGCATCCAGTTTGCTGAGTAGAGTGTTGGATGCTATTTTGTAAATGACATCGCCGAATTCGAGGATCGATAGAGTAGTCTGTTTTACGAGGGTTGAACAGACTGGTAATAGGGGTTGCAAGAATGGCGGTGGATAATTTTAGAAAGAGAGGGTCCAGACTATACTATACTATTCTATAGGCTATACTATTCTATAGGCTATACTATTCTATAGGCTATACTATTATATAGGCTATACTATTCTATAGGCTATACTATTCTATATGCTATACTATTATATAGGCTATACTATTATTTTGGCTATACTATTTTATATACTATACTATTCTATAGGCTATACTATTCTATAGGCTATACTATTTTATATACTATACTATTATATAGGTTATACTATTCTTTTGGCTATACTATTTTATATACTATACTATTCTATTCTATAGGCTATACTATTCTATAGGCTATACTATTCTATAGGCTATACTATTTTATATACTATACTATTATATAGGCTATACTATTCTATAGGCTATGCTATTGTCTTTGTTAACTATACTGTCTTGACTGTGCTGTGTAGGTCTGAACCCAGGCCAGTGTCTGTGTATGGAGGGCTTTGCGGGCGAGCGCTGTGACCGCTGTGCCTTTGGCTACAGGGACTTCCCACTGTGTTCACGCTGTGAGTGCAGTCTGGAGGGCAGCCTCAACATCGACCCCTGCACAGAGTGCATCTGCAAGGTAACCCTGGGGAACACGGCGCTATGGGTTAACTGTGCTGTTAAAGTGGCTAATTTGGAATATGTGTGTTTGTGTGTATATGTGTGTGTGTGTGTAGGGGTCAGGTGTGGGGTTGTGTGTGTGTGGGGGGGGGGGGGGTGTAACGGTGCACTTGCATGATGATTAACCATAATGTTCCTATAAAACCCCCTAACCTCCACTGTGTCTCTGTTGCAGGAGAATGTGATGGGGGCCGACTGTGACCTGTGTAAGCAGGGTTTCTTCAACCTGGAGGGCAGTGACCCAGAGGGCTGCACTGAGTGTTTCTGCTTCGGTGTGTCTGACGTGTGTGAGAGCTCACCCTGGTCTATGTCTCAGGTAACATACAGCCACACCCACATCCAAATACATCCTCATTGTGAAATGTTTCTTTACACAAGAATATACAAACGATGCAGCAAACAACTCCAACAGTTCAGCATAGTTTTGGTGGGAGCCTTTAAAATATTTGATACTGTAGAACTCAATAACATATAACCAGTATATTGGATCGGCCTGTGATGTTGTCATGGCGAGTTTATAGAACAAATAATTCTCCTGGTCCCACAGACAGTGCACTCCAATGGATGGCTCCTTACCTCTGAAAGCGTCTCTGTCTACACGGCACCCCTCATAGATGAAGACAACAACCTCATCATCCCAAACATCACCATGATCCAATCGTACCGTTTTGTTTCTACATGGGCCGCCCCAGAGTCCTTCCTGGGGAAAAGGGTATGTTTCGTTAGCATATACTGTACCTATGGAGTCCCCTATTCCTTTTCAGCTCAATGCTCCAGTGTCGTAAGTATTAGCTCTCTCATTTTGCTGTTCAGATAGCTAATGACCTGCATGTATTAGCTTCAAACAAATAGATTTTACAATCACCTCTCTCTCTTTCTTTCTCTCTCTCTCTCTCTCTCTCTCTCTCTCTCTCTCTCTCTCTCTCTGTCTCTCTCTCTTGTATTTCTCTCTTTCATTCATTCTCTATTTTTCTCTCTCTCTCACCCCTCTCTCTCTGTCTCTCTTTCTCTTGCTACTGTATTTTTGTCTCTCTCTCCCTGAAACGATTAGATTTCCACTCGTCCTGTTCTATCCTCCCACTGTGTGTTAACACAGGGTGCCCTGTAATTATAGTCAAGCAGGGCCAGGCACTTTATTCATCCCTGAGTTAATGATGTTCCACTCATTAGAAGCCTGTCTAATATGTTTGCTACCCCTTAGTCCCTCGGGTGATTACAGTTAATTCATTCATTAAAATGAGTCATTATCTTTGGCATGTCCTTAATATCGGGTGGGAGGGAGAGATAAAGATATGGGCAGTGTTTATCCTGAAGGGACAGATTTCATGGCAATATTTAGTGTGACCAATTTCCACTATTGCATATTTGCTGTAAGTACTGTTTTCTTGAGTGTAACACTTTTTCCAATGTTCTCTGTTCCCTTTTGTCATCGCTATGTGAAGCTGACATCGTACGGAGGGTTTTTGAGCTACAGCGTGGCATATGATGTTTCAGTGGACAACGTGGACAGGTCTCTGCCGTCACAGTTTGATTTGATTATTGAGGTAAGCTACTATTGAGCTAACTAAATATTGGGCTAACAGATATTGGGCTAACAGATATTGGGCCAACAGATATTGGGCCAACAGATATTGGGCTAACTAAATATTGGGCTAACAGATATTGGGCTAATAGATATTGGGCTAACTAAATATTGGGCTAACAGATATTGGGCTAATAGATATTGGGCTAACTAAATATTGGGCTAACAGATATTGGGCTAACAAATATTGGGCTAACTAGATATTGGGCTAACTAAATATTGGGCTAACAGATATTGGGCTAGTAGATATTGGGCTAACTAAATATTGGGCTAATAGATATTGGGCTAACTAAATATTGGGCTAATAGATATTGGGCTAACTAAATATTGAGCTAATAGATATTGGGCTAATAGACATTTGGCTAATAGATATTGGGCTAACTAAATATTGGGCTAATAGATATTGGGCTAACTAAATATTGGGCTAATAGATATTGGGCTAATGGATATTGGGCTAACTAAATATTGGGCTAATAGATATTGGGCTAATAGACATTTGGCTCATAGATATTGGGCTAACAGATATTGGGCTAACTAAATATTGGGCTAACTATTGGGCTTACGGGTAGAATAGCGTTTAGAGAGGCTGCTGGTTTAAAATCCTAGATGCCATTACCTGCCATTGAGCAAGGCGCTTAACCCCCCCCCCGACAACAGCTCCACGGGCGCCCAGTGTGGCAGCCCCCCGCACCTCTCCAAAACCTCTATATGTGTGTGTTTGTCCTGTATGGGTGTCTGTCAGAGGGGTTGGGTTAAATGTGGAAGTCAAATTTCGTTTGGACCTTGTGGGCAATTGACCAATAAAGAGATCTGATCTTATCATTTTCAAACTGGCTATGGTGTTAGCGGTATGGAAGTGCAATGGAAAGCAAGACTAACTAAAAACCTTCCCAAATGGGCACAGACGTCAGTTCAACGTCTATGTTTGATTTACATTGGGTTGAGTTGTCAACTAACGTGAGTTCAACGTGAAATCCTCCAAAAAATGCGCCATGACATTGGATTTAGGTTAAAAGTTGAGTGGAAAAAAATACTAAATTCACGTAAATTCCCAAGATTGGATTTTTGCAAATCCAATCTTGATTCAGTGTCATCACATACATTCTTTTTGTTGTTGAAGTGACGTGGAAACAACGTTGATTCAACCAGTTTTTTTCCCAGTGGGTAATTTATAAGAAACCTCTAGCCCCTAGCCCTTCAGTGATTGCAGACCTGAAGGAGTCATATAGATGATTGCAGACCTGAAGGAGTCATATAGATGATTGCAGACCTGAAGGAGTCATATAGATGATTGCAGACCTGAAGGAGTCATATAGATGATTGCAGATCTGAAGGAGTCATATAGATGATTGCAGACCTGAAGGAGTCATATAGATGATTGCAGACCTGAAGGAGTCATATAGATGATTGCAGACCTGAAGGAGTCATATAGATGATTGCAGACCTGAAGGAGTCATATAGATGATTGCAGACCTGAAGGAGTAATATATAGATGATTGCAGACCTGAAGGAGTCATATAGATGATTGCAGATCTGAAGGAGTCATATAGATGATTGCAGACCTGAAGGAGTCATATAGATGATTGCAGACCTGAAGGAGTCATATAGATGATTGCAGACCTGAAGGAGTCATATAGATGATTGCAGACCTGAAGGAGTCGTATAGATGATTGCAGATCTGAAGGAGTCATATAGATGATTGCAGACCTGAAGGAGTCATATAGATGATTGCAGACCTGAAGGAGTCATATAGATGATTGCAGACCTGAAGGAGTCGTATAGATGTTTGCAGACCTGAAGGAGTCATATAGATGATTGCAGATCTGAAGGAGTCATATAGATGATTGCAGACCTGAAGGAGTCATATAGATGATTGCAGACCTGAAGGAGTCATATAGATGATTGCAGATCTGAAGGAGTCATATAGATGATTGCAGACCTGAAGGAGTCATATAGATGATTGCAGACCTGAAGGAGTCATATAGATGATTGCAGACCTGAAGGAGTCATATAGATGATTGCAGACCTGAAGGAGTCATATAGATGATTGCAGACCTGAAGGAGTCATATAGATGATTGCAGACCTGAAGGAGTCATATAGATGATTGCAGACCTGAAGGAGTCATATAGATGATTGTAGACCTGAAGGAGTCATATAGATGATTGTAGACCTGAAGGAGTCATATAGATGATTGTAGACCTGAAGGAGTCATATAGATGATTGCAGACCTGAAGGAGTCATATAGATGATTGCAGACCTGAAGGAGTCATATAGATGATTGCAGACCTGAAGGAGTCATATAGATGATTGCAGACCTGAAGGAGTCATATAGATGATTGCAGACCTGAAGGAGTCATATAGATGATTGCAGACCTGAAGGAGTCATATAGATGATTCCAGAATCATCCCAGCCTAAATGTATAACTATTCTTAAGGGTTGAGTACACCAACCCCTGAACCTACATCAGGTCGTCATTGTCAATCAAAATGTGTTGCTAACTACCTTGTTTGGATGTGTCACCAGGGTAATGGGAGGACCCTGCGTCAGATGCCCCCCAGGCAGCTCTTGTTGACGCCCCTGAACGAGCAGCATGTTTCTGTGCAGCTCTTGCCACAGGGCTTCGTAGACCTGCACACAGGTCAGAGGGTGGACAGGGACGAGCTGATGACTGCACTGGCCGACGTGGCCGGGCTGAGGATCAGAGGTCACCTCAATGCCAGTGCAGAGGGGGAACTCAGATTGAGCACTGTATCTCTGGACATGGTAGACATAAATTCTACTAACACAGTCCAGGCCCGGGACGTGGAGCAGTGTGAGTGTCCCTTGGGCTACTCTGGAACATCCTGTGAGGTAAAAACCCATGTCATGTGACGGTGGCCAGATTGATACTGTTTACTACTGTAGGGAGTCTAGTCTAGTTTGTTAATGATTTGAGCTGTGTCCATTGTAAAAGCAAAGCTCATTATGTTTTTCAGTTGGCTTGGTTAGTTAGAAGAAGAGCATGGTGGTAGAAGAAGAGCATGGTGTTAGCAACAATGTTGCGGGTTCAATTCCCACATAACCCACATATTTTTGAATACGTGTTTACTTTGTGTCACTTCAGGTAAACACAACTGCTAAATGATCATGTTATAGTTGTCTTTGTGTTTGTAGTACTGTGTGTATGGATTCAGAGGCTGGTGGGAGGAGCTATAGGAGGACGGGCTCATTGTTAATGGCTGGAATGGAATGAATGAAACGGTATCAAACACATCAAACATATGGAAACCAGGTTTGACTCTGTTCCAATTATTCCATTCCAGCCAATACAGTGAGCCCGCCCTCCTATAGTTCCACCCACCAGCCTCCTCTGTCTGGATTATATCATGTCATATGAGCCACACAATCTGAGTACCTGTGCTTACTGTATGTGACTTTGGGTAAAAGTGACCACTAAATGATGTTATTGTTGTTCTCTCTGTGTTTGTAGTCCTGTTCATCTGGGTTCTATCGCCTCGGGGGGATCCTGTTCGGAGGCAACTGTCTCCAGTGTGAGTGTAACAACCATGCTACGGAATGTGACATCAACAGAGTGTGTCTGGTGAGTCCTCTATCTGCAGCGTGTCATGTTTAGACAGCGGGGGGCATAGACATAGATATATGACACATAGATATCCCATACGTGTACAGCTATGGCTTGTTTGTTGACTCGAAGCGTGATCTCAACTTCTTCCACCACTATCTGTGTAAAATAAGGACGTAGTCTCATCTAGCTATTTATCTGATCCTAAAATCTGCACTAGATAACCTCTGAACCAGTCAGAGCTTCACTTCGCAGTTAGAGGCTACAGCACACCAATGAGCAAACCCCCAGTAGGAAGCTTCCTGGCTTGAGCTGTGTTTGTTGACAGTCATATGATGAATCACTCTTCTATGCAGCATCTGAAATGGCATCCTATTGCTAAATTAGTTTTTAATTGATTTTAGATTTTTTTACCTTTATTTAACTAGGCAAGTCAGGTAGTGCACTACTATATAGTGCACTACTTTTGGCTAGAGCCATATCCTATCCCCTATGTAGTGCACTAAATTATAGAGAATAGGGTGCCACTTTGGACTGTGTTTCAACTTAATTCTTTGCTTTATTGGATGACAAGTTAATGCTGTGTTAGGCGTTTAAATGGCAGTGATTATCCAATGGCTACTGCCAGGCATCCGTTCTGTATTTTCTATGATATTCTATGTCAATCAAAAGACATGCTAAAGCTACTACATTCAATTGCAGTAGTGAAAATGCTTCACATTGATGTGGTTAGGTTTAGTGGTCAGGTTTAGCGGTTAGGTTTAGCGGGTAGGTTTAGCGGTTAGGTTTAGCGGTTAGGTTTAGTGGTTAGGTTTAGCGGTTAGGTTTAGTGGTTAGGTTTAGCGGTTAGGTTTAGCGGTTAGGTTTAGTGGTTAGGTTTAGCGGTTAGGTTTAGTGGTCAGGTTTAGCGGTTAGGTTTAGCGGTTTGGTTTAGTGGTTAGGTTTAGCGGTTAGGTTTAGTGGTCAGGTTTAGCGGTTAGGTTTAGTGGTCAGGTTTAGCGGTTAGGTTTAGCGGTTTGGTTTATCAGTCAGGTTTAGCGATTTGGTTTATCAGTCAGGTTTAGCGGTCAGGTTTAGCGGTTTGGTTTAGCGGTTTGGTTTAGCAGTCAGGTTTAGCGATTTGGTTTATCAGTCAGGTTTAGCGGTCAGGTTTATCGGTTAGGTTTAGCGGTTTGGTTTAGCAGTCAGGTTTAGCGGTTTGGTTTAGCAGTCAGGTTTAGCGATTTGGTTTATCAGTCAGGTTTAGCGGTTTGGTTTAGCAGTCAGGTTTAGCGGTTTGGTTTAGCAGTCAGGTTTAGCGATTTGGTTTATCAGTCAGGTTTTGCGGTCAGGTTTAGCGGTTTGGTTTTTGCAGTCAGGTTTAGCGGTTTGGTTTATCGGTTAGGTTTAGCGATTTGGTTCAGCAGTCCGGTTTAGCGGTTAGGTTTAGCGGTTTAACGGTTAGGTTTAGTGGTCAGGTTTAGCGATTTGGTTTATCAGTCAGGTTTAGCGGTCAGGTTTAGCGGTTTGGTTTAGCGGTTTGGTTTAGCGGTTAGGTTTAGCAGTTTGGTTTAGCGGTTAGGATTAGCAGTCAGGTTTAGCGGTTAGGTTTAGCAGTCAGGTTTAGCGGTTAGGTTTAGCAGTTAGGTTTAGCAATCAGGTTTTGTGGTTTGGTTTAGCGGTTAGGTTTAGCAGTTAGGTTTATCGGTTAGGTTTAGCGGTTTGGTATAGCAGTCAGGTTTAGCTGTTTGGTTTAGCAGTTAGGTTTAGCAGTTTGGTGTACTTAAAGGGATAGTTCACTTTTTATGAGCTTTATTTTTGGTGTTTATCCAAACAGTTTTTAAAAAGTGGGAAATAATCTAAAACGTCCACTGCCATGTTAACTATCCCATTAACAGTGCATGTTGAGACATCTCTAAAACGTCCACTGCTATGGTAACTCTCCCATTAACAGTGCATGTTGAGACATCTCTAAAACGTCCACTGCCATGTTAACTATCCCATTAACAGTGCATGTTGAGACATCTCTAAAACGTCCACTGCTATGGTAACTATCCCATTAACAGTGCATGTTGAGACATCTCTAAAACGTCCACTGCCATGTTAACTATCCCATTAACAGTGCATGTTGAGACATCTCTAAAACGTCCACTGCCATGTTAACTCTCCCATTAACAGTGAATGTTGAGACATCTCTAAAACTTCCTCTGCCATGTTAACTATCCCATTAACAGTGCATGTTGAGACATCTCTAAAACGTCCACTGCCATGTTAACTATCCCATTAACAGTGCATGTTGAGACATCTCTAAAACGTCCACTGCCATGTTAACTATCCCATTAACAGTGCATGTTGAGACATCTCTAAAACGTCCACTGCCATGGTAACTATCCCATTAACAGTGCATGTTGAGACATCTCTAAAACGTCCACTGCCATGTTAACTCTCCCATTAACAGTGCATGTTGAGACATCTCTAAAACGTCCACTGCCATGTTAACTATCCCATTAACAGTGCATGTTGAGACATCTCTAAAACGTCCACTGCCATGTTAACTCTCCCATTAACAGTGGATGTTGAGACATCTCTAAAACGTCCACTGCCATGTTAACTATCCCATTAACAGTGCATGTTGAGACATCTCTAAAACGTCCACTGCCATGGTAACTATCCCATTAACAGTGCATGTTGAGACATCTCTAAAACGTCCACTGCCATGTTAACTATCCCATTAACAGTGCATGTTGAGACATCTCTAAAACGTCCACTGCCATGTTAACTATCCCATTAACAGTGGATGTTGAGACATCTCTAAAACGTCCACTGCTATGTTAACTATCCCATTAACAGTGCATGTTGAGACATCTCTAAAACGTCCACTGCCATGTTAACTATCCCATTAACAGTGCATGTTGAGACATCTCTAAAACGTCCACTGCCATGTTAACTCTCCCATTAACAGTGGATGTTGAGACATCTCTAAAACGTCCACTGCCATGTTAACTATCCCATTAACAGTGGATGTTGAGACATCTCTAAAACGTCCACTGCCATGTTAACTATCCCATTAACAGTGGATGTTGAGACATCTCTAAAACGTCCACTGCCATGTTAACTATCCCATTAACAGTGGATGTTGAGACATCTCTAAAACGTCCACTGCCATGGTAACTATCCCATTAACAGTGCATGTTGAGACATCTCTAAAACGTCCACTGCCATGTTAACTCTCCCATTAACAGTGCATGTTGAGACATCTCTAAAACGTCCACTGCCATGTTAACTATCCCATTAACAGTGGATGTTGAGACATCTCTAAAACGTCCACTGCCATGGTAACTATCCCATTAACAGTGGATGTTGAGACATCTCTAAAACGTCCACTGCCATGTTAACTATCCCATTAACAGTGGATGTTGAGACATCTCTAAAACGTCCACTGCCATGGTAACTATCCCATTAACAGTGCATGTTGAGACATCTCTAAAACGTCCACTGCCATGTTAACTATCCCATTAACAGTGCATGTTGAGACATCTCTAAAACGTCCACTGCTATGGTAACTATCCCATTAACAGTGCATGTTGAGACATCTCTAAAACGTCCACTGCCATGTTAACTATCCCATTAACAGTGCATGTTGAGACATCTCTAAAACGTCCACTGCCATGTTAACTCTCCCATTAACAGTGCATGTTGAGACATCTCTAAAACGTCCACTGCTATGGTAACTATCCCATTAACAGTGCATGTTGAGACATCTCTAAAACGTCCACTGCCATGTTAACTCTCCCATTAACAGTGCATGTTGAGACATCTCTAAAACGTCCACTGCCATGTTAACTATCCCATTAACAGTGCATGTTGAGACATCTCTAAAACGTCCACTGCCATGTTAACTCTCCCATTAACAGTGCATGTTGAGACATCTCTAAAACGTCCACTGCCATGTTAACTATCCCATTAACAGTGCATGTTGAGACATCTCTAAAACGTCCACTGCCATGTTAACTCTCCCATTAACAGTGGATGTTGAGACATCTCTAAAACGTCCACTGCCATGTTAACTATCCCATTAACAGTGCATGTTGAGACATCTCTAAAACGTTAACTATCCCACTGCCATGGTAACTATCCCATTAACAGTGCATGTTGAGACATCTCTAAAACGTCCACTGCCATGTTAACTATCCCATTAACAGTGGATGTTGAGACATCTCTAAAACGTCCACTGCCATGTTAACTATCCCATTAACAGTGCATGTTGAGACATCTCTAAAACGTCCACTGCCTGCTATGGTAACTATCCCATCAACAGTGCATGTTGAGACATCTCTAAAACGTCCACTGCCATGTTAACTATCCCATTAACAGTGCATGTTGAGACATCTCTAAAACGTCCACTGCTATGGTAACTATCCCATCAACAGTGCATGTTGAGACATCTCTAAAACGTCCACTGCCATGTTAACTATCCCATTAACAGTGGATGTTGAGATCTCTAAAACGTCCACTGCCATGTTAACTATCCCATTAACAGTGCATGTTGAGACATCTCTAAAACGTCCACTGCCATGTTAACTATCCCATTAACAGTGCATGTTGAGACATCTCTAAAACGTCCACTGCCATGTTAACTATCCCATTAACAGTGGATGTTGAGACATCTCTAAAACGTCCACTGCCATGTTAACTATCCCATTAACAGTGCATGTTGAGATCTCTAAAACGTCCACTGCCATGTTAACTATCCAATTAACAGTGCATGTTGAGACATCTCTAAAACGTCCACTGCCATGTTAACTATCCCATTAACAGTGCATGTTGAGATCTCTAAAACGTCCACTGCCA
Organism: Oncorhynchus keta; assembly: GCF_023373465.1. Taxonomy (NCBI): domain Eukaryota; kingdom Metazoa; phylum Chordata; class Actinopteri; order Salmoniformes; family Salmonidae; genus Oncorhynchus; species Oncorhynchus keta. Next base: position 71,996,906 of record NC_068448.1, read on the forward strand.
TGTTAACTATCCCATCAACAGTGCATGTTGAGACATCTCTAAAACGTCCACTGCCATGTTAACTATCCCATTAACAGTGCATGTTGAGACATCTCTAAAACGTCCACTGCCACTGCTCCATGGTAACTATCCCATCAACAGTGCATGTTGAGACATCTCTAAAACGTCCACTGCCATGTTAACTATCCCATTAACAGTGCATGTTGAGACATCTCTAAAACGTCCACTGCTATGGTAACTATCCCATCAACAGTGCATGTTGAGACATCTCTAAAACGTCCACTGCCATGTTAACTATCCCATTAACAGTGCATGTTGAGATCTCTAAAACGTCCACTGCCATGTTAACTATCCCATTAACAGTGCATGTTGAGACATCTCTAAAACGTCCACTGCCATGTTAACTATCCCATTAACAGTGGATGTTGAGACATCTCTAAAACGTCCACTGCCATGTTAACTATCCCATTAACAGTGCATGTTGAGATCTCTAAAACGTCCACTGCCATGTTAACTATCCAATTAACAGTGCATGTTGAGACATCTCTAAAACGTCCACTGCCATGTTAACTATCCCATTAACAGTGCATGTTGAGACATCTCTAAAACGTCCACTGCCATGGTAACTATCCCATTAACAGTGCATGTTGAGACATCTCTAAAACGTCCACTGCCATGTTAACTATCCCATTAACAGTGCATGTTGAGACATCTCTAAAACGTCCACTGCCATGGTAACTATCCCATTAACAGTGCATGTTGAGACATCTCTAAAACGTCCACTGCCATGTTAACTCTCCCATTAACAGTGGATGTTGAGACATCTCTAAAACGTCCACTGCCATGGTAACTATCCCATTAACAGTGGATGTTGAGACATCTCTAAAACGTCCACTGCTATGGTAACTATCCCATTAACAGTGCATGTTGAGACATCTCTAAAACGTCCACTGCCATGTTAACTCTCCCATTAACAGTGCATGTTGAGACATCCCAAGAAAGTTGGTTGCTATGGTGTGTCTATGACAGCGTAAGGGCATGTGTGTCAGACCAGAAATGTGTTTTATCGGGCACTGTCGCCTTAAATCTTTCCCCAGGACTGTACTCACAATACCACTGGGCCCCACTGTGACCAATGCCTCCACGGTTACTATGGGAACCCCTCTGAGGGCACCCCGGAGGACTGCCAGAGATGCGCTTGCCCGCTGACAGTGGCAACGAACAAGTGAGTGACTGTGCCAACATGCCATTCATTCAGATTGTACAATCCCTCTCCATGGCGATAGATGGGTCACATATGTGTGAACACTGGGTGGTGGAGAGTCTGGCTGATATTGGTTGTTGTAGGTTTCATGTCAATAACAGAATGTTTCAACTGTACCAGGTACTGTATTGCTTTTTTTTAATGAAAGTCAGGTTAGCTGTTGTGTGAACTGATACCAAGCATAACATTAGTGCTGGTGTTTCTCAATGTTAGAAGGGGTGGGAGGGGTTGAGATCTCCACTCAGACAATATGAAATGCTTAAAGTTTTAGAAGCTCTTACCAGATAATGTGATGTCATCATTACAGTCCTCCCTGCTCACGCTCCTGTTGTCTTCTTCAGTTTCAGCCCCACCTGTCTCCTGGAGGGCCCTGGGCAGGTGACATGTGACCGGTGTCAGCAGGGTTACACTGGGACTAAGTGTGAGAGGTATGTTGACTAAAGGTTATTAAACCGTACATTCTCAGTTTGACCTTGTCTTCACTTCTTTAACCTGTACTATACAAACAGTTATAGGGTGTATTCGGAAAGTATTCAGACCCCTTGACTTTTTCCATATTTTCTTCATCAATCTACACACAATACCCCATAACAACGAAGCAAAAACAGGTTTTTAGACATTTTTACAAATGTATAAGACAAAATCCCGGAAATATCACATTTACATCCGTATTCAGACCCTGTACTCAGTACTTTGTTGAAGCCCCTTTGGCAGCGATTACAGCCTTGAGTCTTCTTGGGTATGACGCTACAAGCTTGGCACACCTGTATTTGGGGAGTTTCTCCCATTCTTCTCTGCAGATCCTCTCTCAATCTCTGTCAGGTTGGAAGGGGAATGTCGCTGCACAGCTATTTTCAGGTCTCTCCAGAGATGTTAGATCGGGTTCAAGTCAGTGCTCTGGCTGGGCCACTCGGTGCTCAAATAAATGCTTCACAGAGTTCAAGTAACAGACACATCTCAACATCAACTGTTCAGAGGAGACTGCGTGAATCAGGCCTTCAGGGTCGAATTGCTGCAAAGAAACCACTACTAAAGGACACCAATAATAAGAAGAGACTTGCTTTGGCCAAGAAATCACCCGACCTCAACCCAATATGACCAGGGGCACCCCCTATTGACTTGGCCTGGGTGGGGGGTGCTCACTACCCAGCCATGGAGCCCTTCCACCCCCTTAAAGGCATTAAAAACCATTTGAGATAGTTTGGGATCAGTTTTTTATTTTATTTTTTATTTCACCTTTATTTAACCAGGTAGGCTAGTTGAGAACAAGTTCTCATTTGCAACTGCGACCTGGCCAAGATAAAGCATAGCAGTGTGAACAGACAACACAGAGTTACACATGGAGTAAACAATTAACAAGTCTATAACACAGTAGAAAAAAGGGAGTCTATATACATTGTGTGCAAAAGGCATGAGGAGGTAGGCGAATAATTACAATTTTGCAGATTAACACTGGAGTGATAAATGATCAGATGGTCATGTACAGGTAGAGATATTGGTTTGCGAAAGAGCAGAAAAGTAAATAAATAAAAACAGTATGGGGATGAGGTAGGTAAAAATGGGTGGGCTATTTACCGATAGACTGGACCGCAGAGTGAAGGAAAAGCAGCCAACAAGTGCTCAGCATATGTGGGAATTCCTTCAAGACTTTCGGAAAGGCATTCCAAGTGAAGCTGGTTGAGAGAATGCCAAGAGTGTGCAAAGCTGTCATCAAGGAAAAGGGTGGCTACTTTGAAGAATCTCAAATATGAAATATATTTTGATTTGTTTAACACTTTTTTGTTTACAACATGATTCCATGTGTTATTTCATAGTTTTGATGTCTTCACGATTATTTTGCAATGTAGAAAATAGTAAAAAATAAGTAAGTAGATGTGTCCAAACTTTTGACTTGTACTGTACTTAATAACAGTTTACATGGGGAAATGATACGCGGAACTCAAGTACAATACATTAATACTACTCTCAACCATTTAACTAATAGTTTATTGTATTATTTGTTCATCTTCTAACTTTTAACATCTCCAGGTGTGCTAACGGTTACCACGGCGACCCGACGGTGGCAGACCAGGAGTGCGTGGTGTGTGAGTGTAACGGTAACGTGGACCCCTGGGAGCCGGGCCACTGTGACACCAGCAGTGGTGTGTGTCTGAAGTGTCACAGCCACACCAGCGGAGACCAGTGTGAGAGGTGTGAGGACGGCTACTACGGTGACGCCATCACCGCCAAGAACTGCCAGGGTACGAGAGCCATGGTGGTGGTGGTGGTGATGAGGAAGATGAGGAGGAGGATGATTATTGTCCAGTTGGTGGATTCTTCCACAGATCCCCACAAAGTTATATTTACACAACAACCAACATCCCTTGTCACCATGTACTGAACATACTAGTTAACAGAGATACCAGCATCTATCTAACTGTAGTCTATGATATGTACTGAACTACATCACAGAATGACACAGTGAGAATAGACAGGAAATAGACATCTTTGCACGTTTCTGAGTAGCAGTTAGCAAGTCAGAGGAATGTTTAGTGAAGGACGTGGCCAACCTACCACAGATGAAATCTCAACTTTGACCAACATCTGCTTCCCCCTGTTATGTCTGTTATGGTTCAGGAACCATATTCATCTCAGGGTAGCAGTGCTGATCTGGGATCAGGTCCCACCTTATCCATGTAATCTCATTCATTATGATCTAAAGGTAAGACTGATCCTAGATCAGCACTCCCTTTCTGAGACGCATTGTGAATACAGACCAAGACATGTTAACCCAGGCATTGTGATGTCAAAGGTCAGGCTAAATCCCTGTTTGAATATGATATGGCATGAGGCCTGGCCTCTCAGGGCAGCTTATGAACAGCTTATGAAGTCTTACAACCATCACATGAAGCTGTATAATCCCCTTAGCCTTTGGGTATGGTAATACTGCAGGCTTCTCCTTCCCAGACCTGGTTTTGTGACAATGTCTGCGTTCCACAACATTGACAATACATTTATGTTATGACAATAGGAATGTTGTATTTACAGGGAGTTATGTGGATGGATTCAGTCATCACCTAGAATGGATCTTATTTGGCCATCAAACATGGTCCAAAATATTATGATGTATGTGCAATTTTACTTCAGATGGGTGTGTTTCATTCTCATGAAAGACAACTGTAGAATAGCTCTTTATAATGGATAGAGTGACATCTAGGGGAACATCACAATACTGCAAGGCTTGCATACCTTCACCCGTTCAGACTCATTTCACTAAACTTGCTAAAATGTCTGCATATTGTTTATACTACATGAAAAACAAACAGTATTCTATCATCATGATGGATCTTTGAGAACTGTGTGAACTCTCACCTCACCGGTATTCTTTTCAACACAAAGAGCACGAGTCCTGGTGTTATTAACATGTATGTTACGACTCTGTTTTACGACCTGTTTCTCCACTGCGTTTAGCTTGTGGTTGCCATGACAAAGGGTCGTACTCGGGAGTGTGTGACCTGCTCACTGGACAGTGTACCTGCAAACCCAACGTGGTGGGAGAGAAGTGTGACCGGTGTCAGGTATGTAGATTGTATAGCATTCTCTGTGCTCACACACCAAAGGGCCAAGAGTTTTTCTGGCTATATGGTCGAGTCACGTGGCCAGTCCCTTCTACCCTCCTAGTCTATTTTCCCTGCAATTCCTCCCAACTCTCCACTTCCACACCTCTACATGGAATGAGTATTTGGAATTTGGAAGCAGATACTAAGTTACTAACCCTTACCCAGCTCAGTCCATTGGAACGCTTAGTTATCAGTGGGTGTCCAAGGTCTCCCGCTTATCTCCTTCCTGTGTCCTTCAGCTCACACCCGCCTTCCAATAGAGCCCAGCTGGCCGGAAGGCAGTCCAATGTTTTGGATATATTCATTAACAAGGTCAGCTTATCTATCGCCTCTCTGTTAGAGAGAGGGGGGACAGAGACATATTTTGCAGATTGTTTTTAGGGCAGTAGCAGGGCTTATTTGCTCGAGGTGGGGGAGGGGAGCTCGTTGGCTGGGCAGGGGCTGTTCAAATGTAACCAAAACACATGGATTTAAAACACCTAGAGATGCTTATCTTTAGAAAACAGTGGAGAAATCTTGGGACTTCCATCTCTCTCTCTCTCAATAAGTTGAATTAATTTTGCATTCCAATTGGGGCTATAGATATGGATAAATGGAGATGGAAGAGGGTTGGCAGTTTCTCTCCAATCCCAGAATCAGATGCTCTGGCTGTGATCAATTCTGACCCAAGGCCTGGCTGTCTGGTTCCTGGTTCTCCATTGGGTCCAACTTGGACTGAGAGTTGACCGTTTTGACAGAGAGGACTGATGGAGACAGATGAGTAATGTAACAAGAGATAGGAAATACTTCCTGCCTGTTGATGTTTGGTGACAGTGAGAGCCCCTGATTGATAGTGACGATGTCATTGGACATGTAGAAGTGTTGCTTCTAACGTCGCTTGGCCTCCGGCTACATGCTCTCTATCAAGGAAACAGACTCACAGTAATTTGCACATTTTATGTCTGGATATACTAGTATTGATGTTTTACAGCTTAATAAAATTTGAATGAAAGATCAAGAGTGTTCTCAGAATTATGCTGCTTAGTTGATGAAATTTACTAAGAATTTGTGTTTTCGTCTGTGATTTCCAGGTGGGCTTCCACGGTCTTCTCAGCGGACAGGGGTGCAGAGAATGTGACTGTATCCAGTCAGGATCTGTGTCCGTGGCCTGTGAGGAAGATGGGAGGTGCCAATGCATCCCAGGGGTGGCGGGGGACAAGTGTGACCGCTGTCATCACAGTTACTTTAACTACCAGGGCAGTGGCTGTACACGTAAGGCCACAAACATTACCCAAACTTTACCAGACATGTACATCGGAGTTTCATTCTGATCTGAACTGACCATAATGCTCTCTCCACCCACCCACCCTCTCTCTTTCTCTTTCTCGCTCTCTCTTTCTCTCCATCTCTCTCTTTCTCTGTCTCTTCATCTCCATATCTCTCTTTCTCTTTCTCGCTCTCTCTTTCTCTCCATCTCTCTCTTTCTCTCTCTCTTCATCTCCATCTCTCTCTTTCTCTCTCTCTTCATCTCCATCTCTCTCTTTCTCTCTCTCTTCATCTCCATATCTCTCTTTCTCTGTCTCTTCATCTCCATATCTCTCTTTCTCTTTCTCGCTCTCTCTTTCTCTCCATCTCTCTCTTTCTCTCTCTTTCTGTCTCTTCATCTCCATCTCTCTCTCTCTCTCTCTTTCTCTCTATCTCTCTCTTTCTCTCTCTCTCTCCATCTCCATATCTCTCTCTCTTTCTCTCCATCTCTCTCTTTCTCTCTCTCTTTCTCTCCATCTCTCTCTTTCTCTCTCTCTCCATCTCCATATCTCTCTTTCTCTGTCTCTTCATATCCATCTCTCTCTTTCTGTCTCTTCATCTCCATCTCTCTCTTTCTCTCCATCTCTCTCTTTCTCTCCATCTCTCTCTTTCTCTCAATCTCTCTCTTTCTCTCTCTCTCCATCTCCATATCTCTCTTTCTCTGTCTCTTCATCTCCATCTCTCTCTTTCTCTCCATCGCTCTCTTTCTCTCTCTTTCTCTTCATCTCTCTCTTTCTATCTCTCTTTCTCTCCATCTCTCTCTTTCTCTCTCTCTTTCTCTCCATCTCTCTCTTTCTATCTCTCTCTTTCTCTCTCTCTCCATCTCCATATCTCTCTTTCTCTGTCTCTTCATCTCCATATCTCTCTTTCTCTGTCGCTCCACCCACCCATCCTCTCTCTCTCTCTCTCTCTCTCTCTCTCTCTCTCTCTCCATCACCCTCTTTCTCTCTCTTTTGCCATCTCTCTCTCCATCTCTCTTTCTTTCGTTCCCCCTCTCCATCTCTCTCTCTCTCTACCCGCCCCATCAGAGTGTGAGTGTGCCCACACCCATGGCAACTGTAACGTGACGACAGGCGAGTGTATCTGTCCTCCCCACACCAGAGGAGAGAAGTGTGATCTGTGTGAGGAAGGTCACTGGGGTCACGACACTGTGACAGGATGTAAGGTAAAAACCTACCTCTCCAACTGGAAATGTAGAAGCATTTATAAGGCCTGCATAGCCCTACATATACCTTTTTAATGCCTACATAGATGCTTCATAAGTTATAACTGTAACAAGCTAATTCATGTAACATAAAAGGTGTTTATTAAAGCTCATCTTTGCCCCTTTGTTCCTAGTCATGTAACTGCAGTGAGATGGGCAGCTATGCCACCGAGTGTGGCAACACCAACGGGCAGTGCCAGTGCCGCTCTGATTTCGCTGGGCAGAACTGTGACCGCTGTGCCATGGGCTACAGGGGCTACCCAGAATGCACGGGGTGCAACTGCAACATCAACGGCACCAGAGAGGAGTTCTGTGATGAGGCACTGGGCGTGTGCAGCTGTGAGGCCCCAGGGAACTGTGTGTGCAAGGTACTTCAACTGTTGGTGAAATGAGTTGAGTGAACAAACAGTAATCGTTCATATGATGGAATATCATATCCGTTATGGCCTATGATAGTGTTGTGTTTTATTGGCTCCGTACTAAGTATGTTGTCTATTTTAATTCATTGGTCTCTGGTTTCCAGGACAATGTGGGTGGAGGTGGCTGTGATGAGTGTAAGAAGGGAACCTTGGGCCTATCTGTTTCTAACCCGGCCGGCTGCAGCCCCTGCTTCTGTTTCGGGGTCTCCTCAGACTGTGAGGAGCTGGGTGGGATGGTCCGGGTGCCGGTGAGTACAATCCACTTATCCAAACCCTCATCATCCCGGGGTCTGTTCAGTGAGTTGAAACATTCAGAACGCTGACGATAGAAATGTGCTGAATAGACCCACTGGGCACAAACGTCAGTTCAACGTCTAGTTTGGTTGAGTTTTCAACTAATGTGAATTCAACGTGAAATCAACAAAAACGTAACCATGTCATTGAATTTAGGTTAAAAGTTGGGTGAAAAATAGGACATGCCCTTACGTTGATGACTTTTTGCAAATCTAATCAGTTTTCCATGTTGATTCAATGGCATCACACTGAGTTTTTGGGTTGAAATAATGCAGGAACAATGTTGATTGAACCAGTTTTTTGCCCAGTGGGGAGCGACCACTCTACACTGTTTGCCCTGACAGATGAATATGTCTGTTTGACACAATGCATTTTCCACCTGAATGTTTTATGACGTTGAACCCTGTGGATTTTTATTTTCCATTGTCGAAAACGTCTTAAAACGTGTGCCTGCTACTGAATATTACCCTGGTTTCCTGTTTTAGTCCCGCCCATCTGCTTTCTCTTCAGATGGGTGGCTATGCTAACAGGATTGAGAAACTGTCTGACATTGTCTGAAGGTGTTGAGGGGGCTTCAGTCCGCCATGTCTATATGAAATGATGGCTCATTTTTTGAAACAAAATACGTTTTATTCTTTCTAGTCGCTGTCTGGGATTGCAATACCTATGTTTAGTGATACTCTTATATTCTTTATACAACAATACTGTATAATAACTTGGCTTCTATTTGTCTGGTTTATCTCAGAATAATTTTCTCTGTCTTGTTTATAACCTTGTTAGCCAAGAAACAACCTGCATATCAAATCTATCAGTGGATCGTGCTTAGAGCCTGGAGTTTTTCCTGAAAATGCGTTATTACCAGGAAGATATCATCTATTTCTGAGTTCAAAGCTATTTGGTCAGGTGTAACCAGACGATGATTTGGCTCAGGGGCGGCAGGTAGCCTAGTGATTAGTGTTGGTGCCAGTAACCGAAAGGTTGCTAGAACAAATCCCTGAGCTGACAAGGTAACAATCTGTCGTTCTGCCCCTGAACAAAGCAGTTAACCCACTGTTCCTAGACCAGTTAACCCACTGTTCCTAGACCAGTTAACCCACTGTTCCTAGACCAGTTAACCCACTGTTCCTAGACCAGTTAACCCACTGTTCCTAGACCAGTTAACCCACTGTTCCTAGACCAGTTAACCCACTGTTCCTAGACCAGTTAACCCACTGTTCCTAGACCAGTTAACCCACTGTTCCTAGACCAGTTAACCCACTGTTCCTAGACCAGTTAACCCACTGTTCCTAGGCCGTCATTGTAAATAAGAATTTGTTCTTAACTGACTTGCCTAGTTAAATAAATCAAAATGATAATTCTCCAGCTGTATACTCTCTCATCTGTCTGGATGAAGAACAATATCTGTATCCTCATGACTCGCTCAATGCTCCTAATTAGCTTCATTTTAATTGGACACAATAGAGTAGAAATGAAATGCCTACAAAGATACCCAATAGGATGCCCATCTGTTGTGGCGGCGACCGCTTAGTGATGCCACATACGGTGCCCGCTGCTCGCAGCCCGGCTCAAGGACACACGTGCCCTGTGTAGCATCCCCCCCCCCCGGCCCCCTCAGACAGAGGAATCTGAAAGACCACAGATGTAGCTAGCCGGGTAATCTATTTCCTGGTCATAATTAGTGATAAGAGATGGCACAGCTGAGTTGGCTGTAAATCAGTGGAGGCTGCTGAGGGGAGGTTGGCTCATAACAATGGATGGAACGGAGCAGCGAATGAAATGGCATCAAGCACATAGAAACCATGTTTGATGTATTTGATACCATTCCATCAACCTCCTGTGCTGTAGACCTCATCACCTGATGGAGGACAGTAGGAGAAGCAAGTGTGTGTGTGTGTGTGTGTGTGTGTGTGTGTGTGTGTGTGTGTGTGTGTGTGTGTGTGTGTGTGTGTGTGTGTGTGTGTGTGTGTGTGTGTGTGTGTGTGTGTGTGTGTGTGTGTGTGTGTGTGTGTGTGTGTGTGTGTTAGTCTATGTCTATGCACATACTAATGTGTGTGTGTGTTTGTCTATGCACGTACTCATGTGTTTGTGTGTATCTATCTGCATACAGATCACATTGGGTTCTGACCCAGAGCTGCTGCTTGTGGTCAGTCAGAGTGACCTCCAGGGCAGTGTAGTGGGGGTCTACTACCAGAACCCAGACATGCTGCTAGACACTAGGGACATAGAGACCCCCAGCCTGGCTGGACCCTACTACTGGAGGCTGCCTAAACACTACCAGGGAAACAAGGTGCACTACACCTCACATCACTGTTACTTCATGAAGTGACTACAGTGCCCTCCACTAATATTGGCACCCTTGATAAATATAAGCAAAATGTGCTGTGAAGAAAATGTATTTTCTGTTTATCCTGTTGCTCTTTCATTCAAAATATTCACAAATATCGAACGTTTCATTTAAGTAAAATGATTGGGGGGAAAAAGTGAAATAAATATTTTTCTCCGAAACATGTGTGCCACAATTATTGGCACAGCTAGAAATTCTCAGGAGTAAAACCTACCTGAAGTATCTTCCCATTCATATGTTATGTTTTTAAGTTCACCTGAGTGAGTAGGAACACTTAAGTGGTAAGCTTCCTGTTTCACTGGGGTATAAATATGAGGTGACACACAGACCAAGTTCCCATAATCATCCATCACTATGGGAAAGACCCAGTAATGATGTGAGACAAAAGGTTGTTGAGCTGCACAACTCAGGAAATGCCTATAAGAAAATAGCTCAACTGTTGAAAATGCCCATTTCCACTATCAGGGCAATAATGAAGTTTTAACGCAACTGGAGATGTTAACAATGGGCCTGGAAGAGAACGTGTGTCTATATTTACCCCACGCACAGTGAGGAGGATGGTTCCAATGGACAAAACCTATCCACGGATCACAGCTGGCGAATTGCAGACGTTAGTTTGGTTTTGGGGTCAGAAAGTCTCCAAACTACGATCAGACATCACCTACGTAACCACAAGCCTTCGCTGTCATCAAACTCAAGCGCCTACAGTTTGCCAAACGTTACTGGAGCTTTCAATGGGACCAGGTTCTATGGTGAGATGAGACCAAAATAGAGCTTTTTGGAGGTGGGTTTGGCGTAGACAGAAAAGATAGATATGCAGAAAAGTACCTCATCCCCACTGTGAAGTATGGTGGTGGATCTTTGATGTTGTGGGGCTGTTTTTCTTCATACGGGCTTGGACAACTTGTTAGGATACATGTTATCATGGACTCTTATCAAGTACCAGCAGATATTAAATCAAAACCTGCCTCTGCTAGGAAGATTAAACTGGGCCGTGGTTGTATCTTCCAGCAGGACAATGATCCAAAGCACACCTCAAAATCAACACAAAAATGGTTCACTGACCACAGAATCAAGGTTTTTCCGTGGCCATCCCAGTCCCCTGACCTAAACCCCATAGAAAACCTGTGGGATGAGTTGAAGAGGAGAGTCCACAAGAGTGGACCTGGGAATCTGAAGGATCTGGAGAGATTCTGTATGGAGGAATGGTCTCAGATCCCTTGTCATGTGTTCTCCAACCTCATTGGGCATTATAGGAGAAGACTCAGAGCTGTTATCTTGGCAAAGGGAGGTTGCACGATGTATTGTTTGAAGGGGTACCAATTGTGGCACACATATTTGAGAAAAATATTTGTTTTATGCTCATAATTTTCAATTATTTTACTTTAATTGAAGGTTAGATTTCTGTGAATATTTTGAATGAAAGACCAAGAAGATAAACAATAAAGACATTTTGTTTACAGCCCGTTTTGTTCATATTTACCAAGAGTCAGACCTGGATTCCAATAGTATTTGTTTTCTTTTAAATAGCTGCAGTTGACTGAGCTTGCCTGGTGCAATAGAACCAATGGAATAGTCACACAAGTAGAAACCCTTTCCATTTGGTACATATAATGTCTAAAATATATGCATCCTTTCTCTTTCTAGTTGTTGTCGTATGGAGGGAAGCTATCCTACGTGGTGGCGTTCTATGCTATGGACGGGGCCGGCCTGGCCAACTACGAGCCTCAGGTCCTGATGAGGGGGGGTCATCTGGGGAAGCAGGTCATCTACATAGACATGCCTGCCCCTGAGAACGGGGTAACAACCCGTCAGGACGTCCCACTGACTGAGGTAAAAAGGAGACCAGAAGACCTAAAGCTGGAGTAGTCTGACTATCTGGAGTTCGAACCCACAAGGCCTGCATGCTAAAATAATGTTTTATTCGGCTGAGCTAAAGCCTACAAATCCTACTAATAATTTCATATAATTATAAAAAATTATATATTATAATATAACTAATATAAATGCTTTGATTTCTCTTGAGCAGCACAAGTGGAAGTATTTCAACTCTGTGTCAGAGAAAGCTGTGAGTCACTCTGACTTCATGGCAGTCCTGAGCCACATTGAGTACATCACCATCAAGGCATCGTATGGTACAGGGCTGCAGCAGAGCAGGTTAGAACACACACACACACACACATTCACACACACACACACACACACACACACACACACACACACACACACACACACACACACACACACACACACACACACACACACACACACACACACACACACACACACAAGCAGTTCGCTACACTCGCATTAACATCTGCTAACCATGTGTATGTGACAAATAAATTTGATTTGATTTCGATTTGACACATACACACACACACTTATACACACACACATTAATAGAACACACACACTTACACACACACATACACATACACACACATATACATACTATTTTTGTGTCAGCACTATAACATGACTATCATATCAATATTGTATTTGTCTTTCGTTAGAATATCCAATATCACTATGGATACGGCCCTAGAGGCGGAGCAAGGGTTGGAGGATATGGAGTTGGCGAGTCTGATCGAGATCTGTGAATGTCCAGCTGGCTACGCCGGACTGTCCTGCCAGGTCAGACTGCTTTGAGACAGTTTTTCCACATCTCTCTTGGAGTTGTACAATCGTCTGTGATTTGACAGACATCTTATCTTCTTATCCACAATTTCTTCCCTCAACACCAGTCTTTCTTCCCTCAACACCAGTCTTTCTTCCCTCAACACCAGTCTTTCTTCCCTCAACACCAGTCTTTCTGCCCTCAACACCAGTCTTTCTGCCCTCAACACCAGTCTTTCTTCCCTCAACACCAGTCTTTCTTCCCTCAACACCAGTCTTTCTTCCCTCAACACCAGTCTTTCTTCCCTCAACACCAGTCTTTCTTCCCTCAACACCAGTCTTTCTTCCCTCAACACCAGTCTTTCTTCCCTCAACACCAGTCTTTCTGCCCTCAACACCAGTCTTTCTTCCCTCAACACCAGTCTTTCTGCCCTCAACACCAGTCTTTCTACCCTCAACACCAGTCTTTCTGCCCTCAACACCAGTCTTTCTGCCCTCAACACCAGTCTTTCTTCCCTCAACACCAGTCTTTCTTCCCTCAACACCAGTCTTTCTTCCCTCAACACCAGTCTTTCTGCCCTCAACACCAGTCTTTCTTCCCTCAACACCAGTCTTTCTTCCCTCAACACCAGTCTTTCTGCCCTCAACACCAGTCTTTCTTCCCTCAACACCAGTCTTTCTTCCCTCAACACCAGTCTTTCTGCCCTCAACACCAGTCTTTCTGCCCTCAACACCAGTCTTTCTGCCCTCAACACCAGTCTTTCTTCCCTCAACACCAGTCTTTCTTCCCTCAACACCAGTCTTTCTTCCATTGTAGCGATAGCATGTAATTTCCATATACACTATTTCCAGGTCGCAGTTGTAAATGAGAACTTGTTCTCACCTGGCCTACCTGGTTAAATAAAGATAAAATAAAATATATACAAAAGTATGTGGACACCCCTTCAAATGAGTGGATTCGGCTGTAGAGTTGGCAGTAGAATGGCCTTACTGAAGAACTCAGTGACTTTCAGTTCGTCAAATCTATGCCCCGCTAGAGCTGCCTCGGTCACCTGGAAGTGCTGTTATTGTGAAGTGGAAACGTCTAGGAGCAACAACGGTCTCACAAGCTCACAGAACGGGACTGCCGAGTGCTGAAGCGCATAGCTTCAGCACCCTTGGTTGCAACAATCACTAATGAGTTCAACATTGCCTCTGGAAGCACAATCACTTTTTTGGGGGGAGCTTCATGAAACAGGTTTCCATGGCTGAGCAGCCACACACAAGCCTAAGATCACCATGCACAATGCCAAGTGTTGGCTGGAGTGGTGTAAAGCTCATTGAACTCTGGAGCAGTGGAAACATGTTCTCTGGAGTGAGGAATCACATTTACATTACATTTAAGTCATTTAGCAGACGCTCTTATCCAGAGCGACTTACAAATTGGTGCATTCACTATTGTAAAGTGGCTGTTCCACTGGATGTCATAAGGTGTATGCAACAATTTGTAAGTCGCTCTGGATAAGAGCGTCTGCTAAATGACTTAAATGTAATGTAAATGTAAATGCATTCACCTTATGACATCCAGTGGAACAGCCACTTTACAATAGTGCATCTAAATATTTTAGGGGGGGTGAGAAGGATTACTTATCCTATCCTAGGTATTCCTTAAAGAGGTGGGGTTTCAGGTGTCTCCGGAAGTTGGTGATTGACTCCGCTGTCCTGGCGTCGTGAGGGAGTTTGGCGTCGTGAGGGAATCACGCTTCACCATCTGGCAGTCCGACAGACGAATCTGGGTTTGGCGGATGCCAGGAGAACTCTACCTGCCCCAATGCATAGTGTCAACTGTAAAGTTTGGTGGAGGAGGTATAATGGTATGGGGCTGTTTTTAATGGTTCGGGTTAGGCCCCTTAGTTCCAGTGAAGGGAAATCTTAATGCTACAGCATACAATGACAATCTAGATTATTATGTTTTTCCAACTTTGTGGCAACAGTTTCAACATGACAATACCCCTTGCACAAAGCGAGGTCCTGACCTCAACCCTATCGAACACCTTTGGGATGAATTGAAACGCTAGCCAGGCCTACCTCACTAATGCTCTTGTGTCTGAATGGAAACAAGTCCACGCAGCAATGTTCCAACATCTAGTGGAAAACCTTCCCAGAAGAGTGGAGGCTGTTAGAGCAGCAAAGGGAGAACCAACTCCCTATTAATGCCCATGATTTTGGAATGAGATGTTCGACAAGCAGGTATCTACGTACTTTTGGCCATGTAGTGTATGTTCTGTATTGTGGTGTTGTCCATTGCTGCTAACTTGTGTTGTGTGTAGGAGTGTGCCCCGGGCTACTACCGCCAACCAGTGACTGAGCTGAACAAGCGGGGGAAGAGACCCCTGATCCAGCCGTGTGTGCCCTGCCGTTGTAACAACCACAGCCAGGCCTGTGACCTGGACACGGGAGAATGTCTGGGCTGCCAACACAACACAGCAGGGGAGCACTGTAGCGTGTGTTCCTCGGGGTACTATGGCGACGTGAAAGGCTCCGTCAGGGACTGCTCGCTGTGTGCCTGCCCCCTCAAAGAGAACAGGTACCTGTCTCACTCTCCTCTCAGCCACACCTGTTCTGATAAGTGAGGTGTTCTTGAGTTTAAATGTCTCATTCCACACATACAGTGTATTTTAAAGAGATTGATAGACACATATTGATTACACACTATTGTAAAGAACACATATTAAATCTCATAAGTAAATGTGTTTTCCTTAGAATGCTGAAGCTAATTTGGTCTACAGTGGAGTTCAAGCAGGATTCAGTGAGTGTCCTCTTATAATAGAGGTCTTAGCCAGCAGGGGGCAGTGAGGAGATATTGTCGTCTGCATAACACTGTCTGACATAGTGGGTGTATTGTTGTGTGTCAGCTTCAGTCCTACCTGTACTCTAGAGGGAGTGGTGGGAGACTTCCGCTGCAACGCCTGCAAGCCCGGCTATGAGGGGCGCTACTGTGAGAGGTAAGAGAGAGAACTACAGTGTCGCCTGTTGGATGTCAAGTGTGTCATTACATACCATCAATACAACTCTTAAGACAACCATTTTATTCTCTCTCTATGTGTTTATTTCTTTCTCTCTCTCTCTCCCCCTCTCTCAGGTGTTCAGTGGGTTACTATGGGAACCCGTCTGGTCCAGGAGGGAGGTGTGAGGCGTGTCAGTGTAGTACTGCAGGTTCTCTCCATCCAGCGTGTGACTCTCTGACGGGCCAGTGTGAATGTAAAGCCGGGGTCAGGGGACACCTGTGTGACCAGTGCGAGGCGAGACACGTCCTGGACGGGTACCAGTGTGTCTGTGAGTATCCTACTCTTTGATTTGTGCAGGGCTTACCATTACATGGACAGACAGTGCATTCGGAAGATATACAGACCCTTCCCCTTTTTCCACATTTCTTACCTTACAGCCATATTCTAAAATGGATTAAATAAATGTATTTCCTCATCAATCTACACACAATACCCCATAATGTCTAAGCAAAAACAGTTTTTTAGAAATGTATAAAAAATAAAACAACCTTATTTACATAAGTATTCAGACCCTTTCCTAGAAGACTCGAAATTGAGCTCAGGTGCATCCTGTTTCCATTTGATAGGTTTGGTTTCTGAGCTTGAACTATTATTAATCATTAGTTATAAAGAGACATGAGGGGTGCCATAATGAAGCTTGGGAGGGGCTGAGTGCAGGGAACACGGTCACACGTGGCAGTACTGATAAGGGGAGGAACCGTTTTAGGCTCATATCACTCAGCTCCCTGCCGAGCAATAATGATGCACTGTTTAGCGATGAGGAGGAGACTCCACCCAATGTGGGGTATATACACTACCACGGGTGGAACATGTCTTTGTCTAATGCAGCTGTAATTGACCCTCTGGGAAGAATTAACTTGGTTTAAGATTTCACAGTGTCAGTTGAGTTCCTACTCTAATAATAGAACCTAACACATTGATCATCCTTGAGATGTATCTACAACTTGATTGGAGTCCACCTGTGGTAAATTCAATTGACTGGACATGATTTGGAAAGGCACACACATGTCTATATAAGGTCCCACAGTTGAGAGTGCATGTCAGAGCAAAAACCAAGCCATGAGGTCGAAGGAACTGTCCGTAGAGCTCCAAGACAGGATTGTGTCAAGGCACAGATCTGGGGAAGGGTACCAAAACATTTCTGCAGCCTTGAAGGTCCCCAAGAGCAGACTGGCCTCCATTATTCTTAAATTGAATAATTTGGAACCACCAAGACTCTTCCGAGAGCTGGCCGCACGGCCAAACTGAGCAATCGGGGAAGAAGGTCCATGGTCAGGGAGGTGACTAAAAACCTGATGGTTACTCTGACAGAGCTCCAGAGTTCCTCTGTGGAGATGGGAGAACCTTCCAGAAGGACAGCCTTCTATGCAGCACTCCACCAATCAGGCCTTTATGGTAGAGTGGCCAGACAGAAGCCGCTCCTCAGTAAAAGGCACATGACAGCCCACTTGGAGTTTGCCAAAAGGCACCTGAAGGACTCTCAGACCATGAGAAACAAGATTCTCTGGTCTGATGAAACCAAGATTGAACTCTTTGGCCTGAATGCCAAGCGTTACGTCTGGAGGAACCCTGGCACCATCCCTATGATGAAGCATGGTGGTGGCAGCATCATGCTAATGGGTTGGTTTTCAGCGGCAGGGACTGGGAGACTAGTCAGTATCGAGGGAAAGCTGAACAGAGCAAGGTACAGCAAGATCCTTGATGAAAACCTCAGACTGGGGTGAATGTTCACGTTCCATCAGGACAACGACCATTCAACGCAGGAGTGGCTTCGAGTGGCCTGTCTATGAGTGGCCTAGCCAGAGCCCGGACTTGAACCCGATCAAACATCTCTAGAGAGACCTCAAAATAGCTGTGCCGCAACACTCCCCATCCAACCTGACAGAGCTTGAGACAATCTGCAGAGAAGAATGGGAGAAACTCCCCAAATACAGGTGTGCCAAGCTTGTAGCGTCATACCCAAGAAGACTCAAGGCTATAATCGCTGCCAAAGGTGCTTCAACAAAGTACTGAGTAAAGGGTCTGAATACTGATGTAAATGTGATATTTATTTTTGAATACATTTGAAAACAAATCTAAAAACGTGTTTTTGCTTTGTCATTACGGGGTTTTCTGTGTAGATTGATGAAGTGGGGAAAAAACAGTTTCATCCATTTTAGAATAAGGCTGTAACATAGCAAAATGTGGAAAATGTCAAGATGTCAAGGGGTCTGAATAATTGTTTAATGCACTGTACACACACACACACACACACACACACACAAACACACACAGTAACTGCAACTTTAGAATATGTCTTGCTCTCCCCCCTCCCCTCAGTGTGTGATGATGAGTGTACCAGGGTGCTCCTGGATGACCTGGATGCAGTAGAGTGCTCCTTCCTGTCTGTCAACCTGACCGGGGTCATCCTGTCACCCTACAGCACACTGGTCAACTTGGAGAACGACACGCAAGAGGTCAAGGTAAAAGAGGAGTCATATTATACCTCTCTGTCCAGTAGGTTTTGAAATCATCTTTTGAATCCCGTCTCCTGCCTTGTCTTAAGTTAAGAAGTACTCAGTACACATTCAGTGAGAGAAAGACTGTTGTAAAACACTTATGTCGTCATTTCTCTCCTAGACTCTGATGTCTTCGTATAGGAGCCCAGACTATCACCTGACCAGGGATGAGGAGGACATGACAAACCTCACCCAGGACATAGACGGACTGCTACAGAAGGCTATGGGTGTGTCTGCTGATGGAGAGGAAGTGGCCCGGTCCACAGAGAACAGCGTTACCCAGGGGGCCGAGCTTCTGGAGTACATCAACACCATTCAGACTGCTATACAAGGTGCTGCCACAGGACATCATGCTATATGAAAAGGGTTCCATCGCTAATGGGGTCAAAAATGATCCTTGTTTCCTTGTTGATGCTGCCTATTGTTTTCATTTATGTTTACAAAAGCTGTTAACCTGTAAGCCCTTCCCTCTCTGTGATTGGCTCAGCCCTGGCGGAGCAAGCTGGCCGTCTGAACAGGACAGACAACGTGGAGATGAACGAGGCTAAGAGCAGACGGCTAATGAAGCAGGTGGCGGCCATGTTGGAAACAATCAGAGTGGTCGACTTAGCCCAGGCCAACGCCAGCGTCTCTACAGAACTCTGGTTGGTTAGCCGTATATTTTAAGTAGTCTACCCTTTCTGGATTCAGTCCCATACAACCACCAGCTCTCTGCACTCAGAAGTCAACTGTTAATACCACTTAACTAGAAAAGCTCTGTAGGGTCTAAGTAACACCGTTCCTTGTTATACTACAGTGATTGAGTGTACTGGAACACTGCTCTGGGCTCTACTGGTGTAGTCAAGTTGTATTAGACTATAGTACATGGATGTGTATTGCTGACTAACTCTCCTGTGTGTTATGTGTGTATTATAGTTGAAGTGACTGTAGTTTACTGTATTCTAACCCTCCTGTGTGTTGTGTGTACTATAGTTGAAGTGACTGTAGTGTACTGTATTCTAACCCTCCTGTGTGTTGTGTGTACTATAGTTGACGTGACTGTAGTGTACTGTATTCTAACCCTCCTGTGTGTTGTGTGTACTATAGTTGACGTGACTGTAGTGTACTGTATTCTAACCCTCCTGTGTGTTATGTGTGTACTATAGTTGAAGTGACTGTAGTGTACTGTATTCTAACCCTCCTGTGTGTTATGTGTGTACTATAGTTGAAGTGACTGTAGTGTACTGTATTCTAACCCTCCTGTGTGTTATGTGTGTACTATAGTTGAAGTGACTGTAGTGTACTGTATTCTAACCCTCCTGTGTGTTGTGTGTACTATAGTTGAAGTGACTGTAGTGTACTGTATTCTAACCCTCCTGTGTGTTGTGTGTACTATAGTTGAAGTGACTGTAGTGTACTGTATTCTAACCCTCCTGTGTGTTATGTGTGTATTATAGTTGACGTGACTATAGTGTACTGTATTCTAACCCTCCTGTGTGTTGTGTGTACTATAGTTGACGTGACTGTAGTGTACTGTATTCTAACCCTCCTGTGTGTTGTGTGTACTATAGTTGACGTGACTGTAGTGTACTGTATTCTAACCCTCCTGTGTGTTGTGTGTGTATTATAGTTGACGTGACTGTAGTGTACTGTATTCTAACCCTCCTGTGTGTTGTGTGTACTATAGTTGACGTGACTGTAGTGTACTGTATTCTAACCCTCCTGTGTGTTATGTGTGTACTATAGTTGACGTGACTGTAGTGTACTGTATTCTAACCCTCCTGTGTGTTGTGTGTACTATAGTTGAAGTGACTGTAGTGTACTGTATTCTAACCCTCCTGTGTGTTGTGTGTATTATAGTTGACGTGACTGTAGTGTACTGTATTCTAACCCTCCTGTGTGTTGTGTGTACTATAGTTGACGTGACTGTAGTGTACTGTATTCTAACCCTCCTGTGTGTTGTGTGTACTATAGTTGAAGTGACTGTAGTGTACTGTATTCTAACCCTCCTGTGTGTTGTGTGTACTATAGTTGACGTGACTGTAGTGTACTGTATTCTAACCCTCCTGTGTGTTGTGTGTACTATAGTTGACGTGACTGTAGTGTACTGTATTCTAACCCTCCTGTGTGTTATGTGTGTACTATAGTTGACGTGACTGTAGTGTACTGTATTCTAACCCTCCTGTGTGTTGTGTGTACTATAGTTGAAGTGACTGTAGTGTACTGTATTCTAACCCTCCTGTGTGTTGTGTGTACTATAGTTGACGTGACTGTAGTGTACTGTATTCTAACCCTCCTGTGTGTTGTGTGTACTATAGTTGACGTGACTGTAGTGTACTGTATTCTAACCCTCCTGTGTGTTGTGTGTATTATAGTTGACGTGACTGTAGTGTACTGTATTCTAACCCTCCTGTGTGTTATGTGTGTACTATAGTTGACGTGACTGTAGTGTACTGTATTCTAACCCTCCTGTGTGTTATGTGTGTACTATAGTTGACGTGACTGTAGTGTACTGTATTCTAACCCTCCTGTGTGTTGTGTGTACTATAGTTGACGTGACTGTAGTGTACTGTATTCTAACCCTCCTGTGTGTTGTGTGTACTATAGTTGACGTGACTGTAGTGTACTGTATTCTAACCCTCCTGTGTGTTATGTGAACTGCAGGGCTGCCGAGGCTCTCCTCCAGAGGGTGCAGAAGCACCTCCAGGAGCCCCAGGGAGTGATAGAGTCCCAGACCCTCAACATCTCCAGCAGTCTGACCCAACACCAACAGCAGCTAGTGGATGCCCAGGCCCTTCTAAACACTGCCAGGGAGAACAACAACCACACACACACCCTGCTGGGCAGCATCAACACCAATCTGCCACAGTACCAGGTCAGGACACTCACATTACTCAAGTACTTTACATGTAGTACAGTTTGACATTACTGTTGACGTGCAGAAAGGCCAAATTATGGTAATTTTTAGTCAGATATAAGCATATAAATGTCAAATGTAGGTTGGTGAAGTTAATTTATTTAGAATGTCACTCATTTTCAAACATCTTAGTTATATTTACATTTACATTTACATTTAAGTCATTTAGCAGACGCTCTTATCCAGAGCGACTTATATAGGGGCGATACAGTTTTCCGGTAGAAGTATTTATTTTGTTGTGTGTGTGTGTGTGTTTGTGTGTGTGCGCGCGCGTGCGTGCGTGTGTGTAGGGTCTGAGGCAGAATGTGGGCCGGCTGAACCAGACGGCAGAAACCCAACTGGAGGAGACTCAGGACATCCTGGCTGATGCTGTCAATCTGGCAGAGGACATGAGCAACGGTACCTCTGTAAGTCCCACCATAACGCCATATTACCACCATATCCATGTCAAATACATGTGTGCGTCAATAACTTTTATTTGTTGATTTAAACTTTATATTTCAAGGTCAGTAGAGGTCAGTAGCGATTGTACACATTTTTTAGGAAACCTGGCCAGTGTAAAAAATATATAAATAATTTGGGTACATGTAGTTTAGGCAACAGAATCTTGAGTCCATTCTAACTGTTTATTTTGGTTATATGCGACTTGTAAAGCAACTGGAGGGGGCCAAGGAACAGCTGGAGCAGTGGAACCCCATGTTGAGGAAGCATGTGGATGCTCTGGTGATGGAGCTGAGGAAGCAAGAGGCTCTGGAGCTGGTCTACAAGGCTGAGGACCACGCCCAAGATCTGAGCAAGAAGGCCCAGGCTCTGCAGAGGTGTGTGTGTGTGCCGGCGGGTGGGCTGGTGTCTGTGTGTGTGTGTGCCGACGGGTGGGCTGGTGTCTG
Organism: Oncorhynchus keta; assembly: GCF_023373465.1. Taxonomy (NCBI): domain Eukaryota; kingdom Metazoa; phylum Chordata; class Actinopteri; order Salmoniformes; family Salmonidae; genus Oncorhynchus; species Oncorhynchus keta. Next base: position 72,019,261 of record NC_068448.1, read on the forward strand.
TGTGTGAGTGTGCCGGTGGGTGGGCTGGTGTGTGTGTGTGTGTGTGTGTGTGTGTGTGTGTGTGTGTGTGTGTGTGTGTGTGTGTGTGTGTGTGTGTGTGTGTGTGTGTGTGTGTGTGTGTGGGTGGGCTTGTGTGTGTGTGTGTGTGTGTGTGTGTGTGTGTGTGTGTGTGTGTGTGTGTGTGTGTGTGTGTGTGTGTGTGTGTGTGTGTGTGTGTGTGTGTAAACTTTTTCATACGTATCCTTTTTATGGGTATTTCAAAATCCCTCGTCATCACAAACATTAGGCGCTTGAAATAGGACTAAATATCTATATTTAGTACATCAGCCTCACCTTGTCTTCCTGTATGTAGTTCTCTAGCGGAGGTGATGAATACCACTCTGAAAGCCACCAGTGCAGCGCATGCCAACTCTAACATCAGAGTTAACATCCAGCCTGCAGAGCAGATGGCTAACCGAGCCATCCTGACTGCTGCTATGGCCCTCAACATGGTGAGTCGCCGCTCATTTACTGTCCCTTCACTATTAATATCAGATCATGGAATAACTAGCCTGGTCCCAGATCTGTCTGGGCTGTCCTGCCAACTCCTATGGCCGAACACCATAAGAGTTGGAAAGACAGCACAAACAGATCTGAGACCAGGCTAGAGAACTTCTCAACTCAAATCAAATGAAACTTTGATGTGCCAAATACAACAGGTGTTGTACCTTACCGTGTGACATGCTTACTGACAAGCCCTAAACCAACAATGCAGTTCAAGAAAGAGTTAAGAACATATTTACCAAATAAACTCAAGTAAAAAATTATAAAAAGTAACACAATAAGATAACAATAACGAGGCTATATACAGGGGTTACCAATACCAAGTCAATGTGCGGGGGTACAGGTTAGTTGGGGTACAGGTTAGGGTTAAAGTGACTGCATAGTACCGTGAAATTTGTAACCAACAGGTGTTGTATGGAAATGTACAAGCCCTTAACCAACAATGCAGTTAAAGTTAAGACTGTAAAAAATTATAAAAAGACAATAAACAGCGAGCTATATAGCTACCAAGTCAGTGTACATATGGGTAAAAAATAAATGGGGTGGGGGGGGGGTCAATGTAAATAGTCCGGTGGCCATTTGATTAATTGTTCAGCCGTCTTATGGCTTGTGGTTAGAAGCTGTTATGGAGCCTTTTGGTCCTAGACTTGGCGCTCCGGTACCGCTTGCCTTGCGGTAGCAGAGAAAACAGGAGTCTTTGGCCATTTTCTTTTAATACACTGGATATGCAGTGTGCTGTGGGTCAGAAACCTGAAAACAAGTAGTGCCGTAAATAACTGTCTTTCTCTGTGTGTGTGTGTGTGTGTGTGTGTGTGTGTGTGTGTGTGTGTGTGTGTGTGTGTGTGTGTGTGTGTGTGTGTGTGTGTGTGTGTGTGTGTGTGTGTGTGTGTGTGTGTGTGTGTGTTGACTGTAGACGGCCCAGCAAGAGGTGTCACTTACTGATCTGGGATCTGAGGCTGTGCAGAGTAGTGCTAAGATACTGGCTGAGTGTCTGGCCCTGAACAACAGCACTGGGGGTGAGTTGGAACACACACACACACACACACAGTCTACCCATTTGTCTTGTACCCAACTAACCCATTCAGTGCCATTCAAAATCCTATTTTCTCTAACCCCTAAACCTAACCCTTACCCTAACCCGAAAACCTAACCTTAACCCTAACTCTAAACCTAACCTTAACCCTAACCCGAAAACCTAACCTTAATGTTAACTCTAAACCTAACCCGTACCCTAACCCTAACCCTAGCTCCTAACCCTAAAACTAACCCTAGCTCCTAACCCTTAACGTAATTCTAACCCTAACACTGATGCTAACCTTAACCCTAAACCCCCTAGAAATAGCATTTGATCTTGTGGGGACTAACAAAATGTCCCCAGTTGGTCAAATTTTTGTTTGTTTGCTATTCTTATGGGGACTTCTGGTCAACACAAGTATAGTTAAACACGTCCACACAAACACACGCACACACACTAAAGTGCATTCGGAAAGTATTCAGACCCCTTGACTTTATCCACATTTTGTCACATTTCAGCCTTATTCTAAAATGGGTTCAATAGTTTTTTCCCCTCATCCATCGACACAGAATAACCCATAATAACGAAGTAAAAACAGGTTTTTAGAAAGTTTTGCATCATTGTCCTGTTGGAAGGTGAAGCTTCACCCCAGTCTGATGTCCTGAGCGCTCTGGAGCAGGTTTTCATCAAGGATCTCTCTATACTTTACTCCGTTCATCTTTGCCTCAATCCTGACTAGTCTCCCTGCCGCTGAAAAAACATCACCACTCCATGATGCCACCACCACCATGCTTCACCGTAGGGATGTTGCCAGGCTTCCTCCAGACGTGATGCTTGGCATTCAGGTTAAAGAGTTGAATCTTGGTTTCACCAGACCAGAGAATCTTATTTCTCATAGTCTGAGAGTCCTTTAGGTGCCTTTTGTCAAACTCCAAGCTGGCTGTCATGTACCTTTTAGTGAGGAGTGTCTTCTGTCTGGCAACTTTGCCATAAAGTCCTGATTGGTGGAGTGCTGCAGAGATGGTTGTCCTTCTGGAAGGTTCTCCCACCTCTACAGAGGAACTCTGGAACTCTGTCAGAGTGACCATCAGGATCTTAGTCACCTCCCTGACTAATGCACTTCTTCCCCGATTGCTCAGTTCGGCCGGGCGGACAGCTCTCGGAAGAGTCTTGGTGGTTCCAAACTTCCTCCATTTAAGAATGATGGAGCCCACTGTGTTCTTGGGGACCTTTAAAGCTGCGGACAATTCCTTCGACCTCATGACTTGTTTTTTTTTCTGACATGCACAGTCATCTGTGGGACTTAATATAGACAGGTGTCTACCTTTCCAAATCATGTCTAATCAATTGAATTTACCACAGGTGGACTCCGATCAAGTTGTAGAAACATTTCGAGGACAATCAATGGAAACAGGATGCAACTGGGCTAAATTTTGAGTCTCATAGCAAAGGGTCTAAATATTTATTAAAATAACGTATTTCTGTTTTAAATTTGTATACATTTGTAAACATTTAGAAAAACCTGTTTTCGCTTTATCACTATGGTGTATTGTGTGTAAATTGATGACTTTTTAAAAATTAATTTTAGAACAAAATGTGGAAAGGGTTAAGGGGTTTAAATATTTTCCGAATGCACTGCATTGTAGTAAACGTGACATGTCTCTGTCTCTCCTAGGTCTCCTCGCTAACATCAGTGATGTGACAGACAGAATGGCCTTGTTGATAAGTAACCTTCATAACACCAGCAGACGCATCCCAGAGCCAGCCTTCCTGCTCCATAGCCGGCCCAACGGTGAGTGGTACTGCCAACTGATGCCCTAATAATTGTCCTTTTATGTGTCATTTCTCCTACATCACACTCTAGTACTTTCATGATCTCTTCCCTGTGTTATTAAGTCATAAAAACAACATTCAACTACAAGTGAAAGATGCTACATTAAAACCAACAATAACACAATGTTGTTCTTTACAACTTTCTGAGCTGTTTTTTCTCACTTGAAAAATGTCTCAAACGCTGGATGAAAATAGTAGATATCAACTAAAGATTATCACATAAGTCATATATTGAAAACTTCATCATATACTCAAAGACACCCTAAACAGTGGGAAAACAGAACAGCATGAAATGTGGTACCTCAATACATCACTTACATTGACTGTGCTGCCCCCTGTAGGCTCCAGTGAGCAGGTGCTGGAGGCCAAAGAGCAGGCTGCCATGGCCAACTCCTCCCTGCAGAGGGCACTGGAGCACCTGGAGGAGCTCAGGGTCAGACTGGAGGAGTCCAGCAAGGCAGTGGCCCAGGCCAAAACCAGCATCTCCAACACAAACCAGCTGTTCTCTGACTCACACTCAACCGGTGGGGCTAACATATACTTCTGACAACCAAATATGGTTCTAGCTAGATTATAGCTAGCAGCTTTGTCATGCCAGTGTTTTCTACAGTGTTTTTCACCTTTGCTTCCACCCTTTCCACAATAAATCTAGAATCCGGAGTTGAAACAATTACAAAGCAAAAACCTTGCCTCTATTTTGGTAAAAATGTGAAGGAGGGGGCTTGAGAAAGGTAACCACAGGACAAATTCATAGACAGAGCTATGGATGGAAGGACTGACCATCCATGATATACAGTGTTTGTTTACATTTATAAATGTTGTTTTACAAACATTGGAGTAAAACAAGCTGATAGTTAGCGATCTGATGGGGTGTGACAGTTGAACTATGCTCAGAAGGCATTTACCAGTTATATTCTTCAAGATGCAATGGTATATATATGGTATATATCATTTATAAGTCCAAAAATGTATGTAGCATCTAAGGACTACAGCTTTCAACCACACCACATTAGAAGCCAAGTAGTGTCCCAAATACCTGTTTAATGTTAGTCAAATGTTATTACCATGTTATCGTGACATATCAATTACAGGCTCATTTCTAGACATATTATGTGACTGACATAGATGAGTAAGATGACATTAGCATTACTAACCTGTCCTATCTGTTGTCCCTCTTAGCCAGGACTGCTGAGTCTAAGCTGAATGAGGCAGAGAGTCGTACCGAGAGGCTGTATGACCGTCTTAAACCCCTGAAGACCCTGCGGGAAAACCTGAGCAGAAACCTGTCTGAGATCAGAGAGATGATCAACCAGGCCCGCAAACAGGCTGCCTCGGTTCGTCACTGTTGCTGGACTACACACACAGACTCAAAACACACACGCACACACTGTACACCAGGGATCATCAACTAGAGGAGCGGGTCTTGCATACATTTGAATGTCTCAGATTTCCAAAATTACAATCACGTGTCTCAGATTTCCAAAATTAAAATCACGTGTCTCAGTTTTCCAAAATTACACTTACGTGTCTCAAATTTCCAAAATTACACTTACGTGTCTCAAATTTACAAAATTACAATCACTTGTTTCAGATTTCCTGGTGTCCAACTATTTGATTTTTGCTCAGAAAACTTGGGGTGGCCAAATAGAACCACCATCCCGCGGGCAGGAACCTTGCTGCACATGGACCAACACACTCTGTCCTCAACTGACATACTAATATTGTCCTTTTCTCACCGTTACAGATCAAGGTGTCAGTGCTGGCAGACAAAGACTGTGTGAGGGCCTACAAGCCTGAGATGTCCTCCAGTAACTTCAACACTCTAACTATGACCGTCAAGACCAGCGAGCCTGACAACCTGCTCTTCTATATGGGCAGCAGCTCCAGCGTGAGTCACCCACCGAAAGTACCTCGTAATGATTACCCATAAGTCTGTTTTAAACTAAAGTCTATATAATCTACATTCAACCAGAGAGTTATAAATAATCTATAAACTACCCTTCATAAACCCTTTATAATGTACGTCAATGCTACCGCTACTACTACATGATTCCATGTGTGTTATTTCATAGTTCATTCGCTATTGTTCTACAATGTAGAAAATAGTACAAATAAAGAAAAACCTTTGAATGATTAGGTTTGTCCCAACGTTTGATTGGTGCTGTATATCAGGTGGACTTCATGGCAGTGGAGATGCATCGAGGCAAGGTGGGGTTCTTGTGGGATGTGGGTTCAGGCCACGCCAAACTGGAGTACCCCGACATCCAGATCAACAACAACAAGTGGCATCGCATCAACGCCACACGCTTTGGGAGGCACGGCACGCTGTCAGTCCACCAGCTGGAGTCAGACCCCCTGCCCGCGGTCAAGACTACCTCACCACGCTCTGCTACGGTCCTGGATGTCAACAAGTTTACCCTCATATTTGTTGGTGGCCTGGGACTCCAGATCAAGGTACAGTCACACCTGGCTGGGTCATTTTCACCCAGACATGGTTCTAGCCACCACCTTGGGTCCTTGAGAGCTGGAACTGGTTCAATTCAAGTTACATCCATAACCGTGGGACAAATCACTATAAAAAAGATGTACTAGTCCTTGTATTAGTGGACCGGTATAGCCCCCTCGACAAAACATTCTCAGCACCCTTACACCATTGGCGAAAGAATCGCTGCACCCTCGCCCCCAAACATCTTCCCACACCTATGGTTACGTCACCAACATGTATCATTCTGTATTCTCCCCCAATAAAACGTTTAAAAAACATTCAAGTCGCTTGACACAAAATTACAAAGGACATTGAGATAATCTGAAAACATTTATTCAATCTCTTTTACACAGAAGTCCTCCGCAGTGAAGATGACCCAGTTCAAGGGCTGTATGGGGGAGGCGTCGCTCAACGAGAAGAACATCGGGCTGTGGAACTACGCCGAGAGGGAGGGCCAGTGTCGCGGCTGCTTCATGAGTCCGCAGACGGAGGAGACATCCTTCCACTTTGATGGCAGTGGCTACTCAGTGGTAGAGAAACCCCTCCGCTCCACCTCCACCTCCATCGTACTGCTGTTCAAGACCCTCTCCCCCAACGGCCTGCTGCTCTACCTGGCCTCCAATGCCACGGTACGCCCCCTGCTGGCCCACAAACACACTACAACCACACTGAACAGTCTGTATTTGTTTTCTAGATGTACATACTGTAGTGGAAAGCTATCGTCCTCTGCTGTGGCAAGTCAAATGACCTTCTGGGGACTATAAAGATTGACTGATGTATTTATTTGTTATTTCAGAGGGACTTCCTGTCCATTGAGCTGGTGGAGGGCCAAGTCCATCTAACCTTTGAACTTGGCTCTGGTCCTCTGACCCTCTCCTCCAACAAAGCCTATAACACTGGCAGCTGGTACAAGATCACCCTGCAGAGGAACAAACGCAAAGGTCATAGTTCATAGGTTATAGGCTAAGAGTTATATAGGGTATAGTCGGGCAACCACAATTTTCTGGGTCACAGTCGGCTTTTTTCAGCTGGAGCTTTATTGAGACTGTGTATATCCCTATTATTTTGTAGTGGTTGTCCTGGAAAAATGCCTATAGTATGTATGTAATGCAGACCTGGGTTCAAATACTATTTCAAATATCTCAATTACTTTCACATACATTCAAAGTAAGTATTCAGATATCTTTTATTAGAAAAGACAAGTAGGAAATACACGTGGAAAGTATTTGAAAATAATCAAATATACTGACTCAAATAGAGTCAGGTATTTAACCCAGGTATTTGAAAATAGTATTTGAAATAAGTATTTGAAAATACACTATTTTGTCTTTACAAATAACGATTCAAATACTCAAATAAAAGCACATGTTTTAGGCACGGCTGTGTATTTGAAAATACTCAAATACACAGAAAAAAGTATTTTAAATAAGCAGATACTTAAATATACATGTATTTGAAACCAGGTCTGATGTAAAGTCAACTGTTGTATTTCTTTCCATCCTCCCAGCTTATATATCTGTGATGGCTGCAGACAACTCATCAGACAAAGAGATTATAGAGGCAGAGTCTCCTGGGTCCGCCTCTGATCTCAACCGCTCCGACCTGGACCCAATCTACATCGGGGGACTGCCCATGTCTCGACCTATCAGGTACTGGAAGTACTTTGGCGCATACTTCACCTACCTGCTAAATACTCCTAGTTGATATGCAATTGTGTTGCTGTGATTCATATATATTTGGTGTAGCTTCTTAAGGTTACTGTATGCTTCTCAGTCTAAACAGTTTGCATATATATTATCATAAAATATATTGACATTTTTGTTTATTTTGGTGTTGGGTAGCATTCAGCAGGGGATTTTTCGGCTGTTTGAGCACCTACATTTTTTTCTTGGGGCTCGTTGAGGTTCGGTAGCCAAAGTCTATGCCCCTTCGTCAGTGATTGGTCAACAGTAAGGATTCTTCAATGAAGTGTATGTTGTCATTCAATGACAAATGACTAGTTTTCATGCACATTTTCTCACTTGAGATATACTGCACCAGACATCTTAGTTGAATGTAAGACCTCGGCAAAAATGTCAAAGTGAAATAAACATTTCTTGAGTTATCTTAGATTAATTCAGACTATTTTGAGGAAGTGTACTTGTTGCTACGGCGTGTCAAGAAGGACAAACAGTAATATTGCGGCTTTTAAGGGAGTTTGCAAGGCACAGACGTTCACATTGCCTCGCCAAGATCTGCTAGGATCAAAGCTAGTATTTGATGCCTTTAGCCTTCTGCATAATGTCAATATTTAGCTTAGTGTTTGAGTTGTTGTATTTAATTGTTTTTCTACATTAAGTAAATGAACATAAGGTAAATTGTGAATTGAATTCTCTTTGCAGGAGACAAGTAGTAGCACGGTCCTATGTGGGCTGCATCAAAAACATGGAGATCGCCCGCTCCAACTTTGACCTGCTCCGAGACTCCTATGGTGTCAAGAAAGGCTGTGTGTTAGAGGTAAGAAAGGCTGTGTGTTAGAGGTAAGAAAGGCTGTGTGTTAGAGGTAAGAAAGGCTGTGTGTTAGAGGTAAGAAAGGCTGTGTGTTAGACGTAAGTAAGGCTGTGTGTTAGAGGCTAGAGAACTGAAAGTAAAGAGCCTTAATTTATATATTTCTTCCTTAATGGGCCTTATCCTCTCTAAACAAATGAAAGGTAGACAGGGGTATTGGGAAGAGTGAATAGTGACAGTGACAGTTGTGGCATTTGATTTTTGCTGTTGATTTTTGTAAAGAGGAAGGTGCCCAGCAGTACATGATGATGGCATATTGTTGCACAGAATAGAAAAAGCCTTCCCGTATTCCCTATGAGTAACAGCCTCGCTCTTTAATCTGGTCATACTGTATACCCGTCGCAAGACGCACTGGTTGATGCTTATTATAAAACCCTCTTATGCTTCACTCCCCCCTATCTGAGATACCTACAATAGCCCTCATCCTCCACATACAACACCCGTCACATTCTGTGAAAGGTCCCCAAAGCACACACATCCCTGGGTCGCTCGTCTATTCAGTTCGCTGCAGCTTGCGACTGGAACAAGCTGCAACAAACACTCAAACTGGACAGTTTTATCTTAATCTCTTCATTCAAAGACTCAAATCATGGACACTCTTACTGAGAGTTGTGGCTGCTTTGCGTGATGTATGGTTGTCTCTACCTTCTTGCCCTTTGTGCTGTTGACTTTGCCCAATAATGTTTGTATCATGTTTTTGTGCTGCTACCATTTTGTGTTGCTACTCTGCTGTGTTGTCATATGTTGTGTTGCTACTATGCTGTGTTGTCATATGTTGTGTTGCTACCATGCTGTGTTGTCATATGTTGTGTTGCTACCATGCTGTGTTGTCATATGTTGTGTTGCTACCATGCTGTGTTGTCATATGTTGTGTTGCTACCATGCTGTGTTGTCATGTTGTGTTGCTACCATGCTGTGTTGTCATATGTTGTGTTGCTACTATGCTGTGTTGTCATATGTTGTGTTGCTACTATGCTGTGTTGTCATATGTTGTGTTGCTACCATGCTGTGTTGTCATGTTGTGTTGCTACCATGCTGTGTTGTCATATGTTGTGTTGCTACTATGCTGTGTTGTCATATGTTGTGTTGCTACTATGCTGTGTTGTCATATGTTGCTGTCTTGTTATGTTGTTGTCTTAGGTCTGTCTTTATGTTGTGTCGTCTCTCTTTGTTACAATTTTCTTCTTCCTCTGACGAGGAGTATGAAATATCGGACCAATGTGCAGCGTGGTAAGTGTCCATAATATATTTATTAAACTGAACACAGAAAACAAGAGAAATAAATGAACACCGAAACAGTTCCGTATGGAAAACACAGACACAGAAAACAACTACCCACAAATCAGTGGGAAAACAGGCTGCCTATGTATGGTTCTCAATCAGAGACAACGATAAACAGCTGCCTCTGATTGGGAACCATACCAGGCCAAACACAGAAATACAAACATAGAATGCCCACCCCAACTCACGCCCTGACCAAACTAAAGCAGACACATAAAAAAGGAACTAAGGTGACACTCTTGTTGTGATGTGTGTTCTGTCCTATATTTATATTGTTTTTATTTTTTAATCCCAGGGCCCCCGTCCCTGCAGGAGGCCTTTTGCCTTTGGTAGGCCGTCATTGTAAATAAGAATTTGTTCTTAAACGACTTGCCTAGTTAAATAAGATTAAAAAAACGTGTGTGTTCCAGCCAATCCGCAGTGTGTCTGTACTGAGAGAGGGCTATGTGGAGCTGCCATCAATGTCTCTTGGCTCCCAGGGGGAGCTGCTGGCCTCCTTCTCCACCCGCAACCACACTGGCATCATCCTGGCAGGCTTCAGCAAGGCAGGCACCCGCAAACGCAGACAGGCACGCCAGGTAAGTGTGTATCAGTGGAGACTGGTGGAAGGAGCTATAGGAGGACGGGCTCATTGTAATGGAATGGAGTAAATGGCACAAAGTCAAACGTGGTTTCCAGGTGTTTGATGTGATTGATACCGTTCCATTGATTCCATTGCAGCCAGAGTCCTCTTATAGCTCCTCCTACCAGACTCCACTGGTGTGTATACCCATGTTTTTCACCATAGCAGGAGTAAAGAGAGCTTCATGGTGACTGTAGCATGATTTAGTTGGAGTTCTCTAACCAAGAAAATGACTTAAGATTAGAGCGTATATTGACAGCCTTCTCTGGGTTTCCAATCAGCCCATCCTGGCGGTCATGCTGGTGTCGGGGCACTTGGAGGTTCACGTCAACATAGTGGAGGGCGGGGGCGTCCACAAGGTTGTGGTCAAATCACGCTCTGGGAGCTTCAGTGACGGACAGGAGCACTCTGTCATCCTACAGAGGAACAGGAAGTGAGTGGCACCAGGAAGAGGGACTGATTAAGCTGTAACACAGATGATGATTTCATGCTGATGGATGGTTCTAAATGATAACATTCATTTGAAATGATCCTCCATCAGATCGTTGTATGCTGATGTTATACATAGGCCTACACATGGTTGATAAAAGGGTGGATATATAACAATCAACTGCCATGGGATTAAAGTCACTTTGAAATGACCGTTGAACAGCAGTAAATATTGCATATGGTACCTTTTTAAGAATCATATATTCCAGTGTGGAATAATATACAGGAAGTCTTTTCCAAGGGGAAGAGCACTGCAGAGTTGTTACTAACACAGTCCTCTGTGTGTGTGTCGTCTATCCAGGACGATGACGGTACTGGTGGATGAGGACCACCAGGAGACAGTGCGCCTGTCCTCGGAGAAGGCCTCTCTGACCTTCTCCTCTCTGTACATGGGTGGCCTCCCGCCAGAAGAGGGCGCCGGACTGCTACGAACCACTTCCTCCTTCTACGGCTGCATCAGGAACCTGGCCCTGGACGCCAAGTGAGTCACACGCCCAATACACTATGAAACCATGTTTAGTGCAATTTATATCAGAATCATAGGCCCTGTCAAAGTGTATGCCATTTGAAGGCAATGTTAGCTAAATGGTGTTGTAGTTTGCTAATGTGTTTTGACTTGAAAGACACATGAGTAGTTGTGGTGTGACTAGAGTCATTATGTTCTGGAGATAGATATGTTATACAATAGCAGGTAGATGGAACAACTTGATTTTTCCCACAGGGAACTTCGGTGTGTTTATCTCACTCCTACCTTTGATGTCATTGCCATGGTACTGTCAGGAGATGGATGGTATCCATAGTAACCCAAGGCTCTGACCAGTGCTGTGTCCCTATAGGTTGTTGGACCTGTCAGCAGCAGTGAAGTACCACAATGTGGACATGGACAGCTGTCTATTGGAGGAGAGGCCTAAGAGGGTCCTACTACCTGATGACACTGACCTGGAGGCCGAGCCCACCCTGGACCCTTCCAGACCCCATCCACCACCGCCCACTCAGCTCAGCGCTCTCACCCCCGGCATGCTCACGGTAACACCCACTAAAATACACACAGCTCTTATTATTAGGATAAACAGCAGCTCTTCCACCTTCCAACAGGTCACCCTGTCGTCATCGATAGTTCCTCGACTTTTCCTTCATTGTTCTTTGGTCACTCTGTGTCTCTCCAGTGTGCATCGATGGACAACAGCACATCCCTCCCAGAGGCCAATCAGTTTGGCATCTCCAGACACAGTCATAAGGTCCTCAACATCAACGCCAACACAGTGAGGAGGAGGTCAGTACTAAGACCTGGCTCATTCAACTACCGTCTCCCTTCATCAACATCTCACAACTTACTTTTTCACAAACAGATCATATCCAGTGATATTTCAATGATTGTCACAATTCTATGTGGTATAATTCTATATGGCATATTACAGATTCACGCGTCTATGGTTCCATAGGCTTACATAGTGTTGGCCCATAGCTACATGTGTAAAACAGAGTCAAGCCAACATTCCAGTACATTGAAGTGGCGTAGGAAGGTAAGATCCAGTATAGTGCATAGCAAAAAGCACTCTTAAGGCCTTTAATCGTCGATTCCTTTTCTCTGAGCGCACATTGTATCTCTTCATTAAAGACAGGATTTTTAATTGCTGTCCCAGTAAGTATCTATAATTCACGAGGCACTCTGGCTCTGCTTGGAAACGAGCAAGTCTAATGTTACACATTCCCATTGACTTAGCTTGAAGTCTTTTTAAGTGTTCCACTGTAGCCTACATTATGTGTAATTGAGAGGAAGGCACAGTTCAATCAGCCCAGATCTGTTGTCTCGGTCTATAGCCTGGTCCCAGATCTGTTGTCTTCTTCTACAGCCTGGTCCCAGATCTGTTGTCTTCTTCTATAGCCTGGTCCCAGATCTGTTGTCTTCTTCTATAGCCTGGTCCCAGATCTGTTGTCTGCTTCTACAGCCTGGTCCCAGATCTGTTGTCTCCTTCTACAGCCTGGTCCCAGATCTGTTGTCTCCTTCTACAGCCTGGTCCCAGATCTGTTGTCTCCTATTTATTTATTTATTTCACCTTTATTTAACCAGGTAGGCAAGTTGAGAACAAGTTCTCATTTACAACTGTGACCTGGCCAAGATAAAGCAAAGCAGTTCGACACACACAATGACACATGGAGTTACACATGGAGTAAATCAAACATACAGTCAATAATACAGTAGAAACAAGTCTATATACAATGTGAGCAAATGAGGTTAGATAAGGGAGGTAAAGGCAAGAAAAGGCCATGGTGGCAAAGTAAATACAATATAGCAAGTAAAACACTGGAATGGTAGATTTGCAGTGGAAGAATGTGCAAAGTAGAAATAAAAATAATGGGGTGCAAAGGAGCAAAATTAATTAATTAAATACAGTTGGGAAAGAGGTAGTTGTTTGGGCTAAATTATAGGTGGGCTATGTACAGGTGCAGTAATCTGTGAGCTGCTCTGACAGTTGGTGCTTAAAGCTAGTGAGGGAGATAAGTGTTTCCAGTTTCAGAGATGTTTGTAGTTCGTTCCAGTCATTGGCAGTAGAGAACTGGAAGGAGAGGCGGCCAAAGAAAGAATTGGTTTTGGGGGTGACTAGAGAGATATACCGGCTGGAGCACGTGCTACAGGTGGGAGATGCTATGGTGACCAGCGAGCTGAGATAAGGGGGGACTTTACCTAGCAGGGTCTTGTAGATGACATGGAGCCAGTGGGTTTGGTGATGAATATGAAGCGAGGGCCAGCCTTTAAGACAGCCTTTAAGCCTTTAACAAACATCTTTATCTCACAGCAAATCATGGATAACTCCGAATAGCCTCGTCAGTGGCTGAACCACTTCATATGTCTTCTCCTTTCTCTCCCTGACAGCTTCTCACTGGGGCTGTCTGTGCGTACCTTTGCCCAGAGTGGTTTGATCTACTACATGGCTCATGCCAACCAGATGGACTACGCCACTCTGCAGCTGCTAGGGGGTCGTCTGTTCTTCACCTGTGACAAGGGCAGCGGCCCCGCCACCGCCTCCTTCCCTGTGCCGGTCAACGACGGCCAGTGGCACACAGTTAGTGACCACACCCTTCTGGGCCAAAAGTGATAGTAGATTGCAGTGTTTGTTTGCGTCAAATTGCATTTTGGTCGATTCAGGGGATGCATGACAAAACTGCGACAATTCGAGACAGTTTGAAATCATGACTGAAAGCAGTGATATTACCAAGTAGGTTGTCAGGACTCGACTCTCCCCAACCCTGTAACGTGTGTGTGTGTGTGTGTGTGTGTGTGTGTGTGTGTGTGTGTCTCCATGTGCAGGTGAAGACCGACTTCAATAAGAAGAGTGTGGTAATCAGTGTAGACAGCCAGGCGTCAGCTCCAGTGCTGGCTAAAGGCAACACTCTGGATGTAGAGAACAAGCTGTACCTGGGAGGACTGCCCCATACCTACACCGCCAAGAAGATAGGCAACGTATGTCACACTACATTCTTTATTCTTAAGACTGCATTATTGCTTAAGTAAGCATTTGACTGTATTCGGAGCATGTGACAAATACCTTTTGATTTGATTTTCTATTCATGCCAAAATTGTTTTTTTGATTATTGTTTCGGTCTTGAAAGCAGGTGGTACATTTCCTGCCGAGTAAATGTTTATCCATAACCCCAAATGTGAATATTTATATTCCCTCATCCAGGTGACCCACAGCTTGGCGGGCTGCATCCAGAAGGTGATCCTGAACAGCGTTGAACTTGACACCCAGAGTCCAGTGTCTGAACACTTGACTGCTCACTGTTTCACTGCAGCCCAGGACGGGACCTTCTTCAGTGGGAGCGGATATGCTGCTCTGAGTGAGTCTACCACCATTACATGCCGCACTTTAAGGCAAATACTCTGGTAAACAAGACATTGTTTTAAATTCAAATGCCAACTATATGTAAAAGAAAATATGTCCCTAAACGTCAGGAAAATCCAACATGGTCAACATTTCTGTTCCATTTTCAACCGGAATAATGCTTAGGAAGATACCAACAAGCTCAGTACATAGATGACCATGTTTTATAACACGTATGTGAGTGTCTACGGGACATGTGTGTCCTGACTGCATGACAGTGGTATGACGTGGTTTGTCCCTTGCAGTGAAAGAGGGGTACAAGGTGGGCTCAGAAGTGACAGTGGTATGAAGTGGTTTGTCCCTTGCAGTGAAAGAGGGGTACCAGGTGGGCTCAGAAGTGACACTGGTATGAAGTGGTTTGTCCCTTGCAGTGAAAGAGGGGTACCAGGTGGGCTCGGACATGAGTGGTATGAAGTGGTTTGTCCCTTGCAGTGAAAGAGGGGTACCAGGTGGGCTCAGAAGTGACAGTGGTATGAAGTGGTTTGTCCCTTGCAGTGAAAGAGGGGTACAAGGTGGGCTCAGAAGTGACACTGGTATGAAGTGGTTTGTCCCTTGCAGTGAAAGAGGGGTACCAGGTGGGCTCAGACATGAGTGGTATGAAGTGGTTTGTCCCTTGCAGTGAAAGAGGGGTACCAGGTGGGCTCAGAAGTGACAGTGGTATGAAGTGGTTTGTCCCTTGCAGTGAAAGAGGGGTACCAGGTGGGCTCGGACATGAGTGGTATGAAGTGGTTTGTCCCTTGCAGTGAAAGAGGGGTACCAGGTGAAGGACAGTGGTATGAAGTGGTTTGTCCCTTGCAGTGAAAGAGGGGTACAAGGTGAGTGACACTGGTATGAAGTGGTTTGTCCCTTGCAGTGAAAGAGGGGTACCAGGTGGGCTCAGACATGAGTGGTATGAAGTGGTTTGTCCCTTGCAGTGAAAGAGGGGTACCAGGTGGGCTCAGAAGTGACAGTGGTATGAAGTGGTTTGTCCCTTGCAGTGAAAGAGGGGTACAAGGTGGGCTCAGACATGATGGTGGGTGTGACACTGGTATGAAGTGGTTTGTCCCTTGCAGTGAAAGAGGGGTACCAGGTGGTTTGTCCCTTGCAGTGAAAGAGGGGTACCACATGACAGTGGTATGAAGTGGTTTGTCCCTTGCAGTGAAAGAGGGGTACAAGGTGGGCTCAGGTGACACTGTTAGGTGGTTTGGCTCAAGACATGAGTGGTATGAAGTGGTTTGTCCCTTGCAGTGAAAGAGGGGTACCAGGTGGGCTCAGAAGTGACACTGGTATGAAGTGGTTTGTCCCTTGCAGTGAAAGAGGGGTACCAGGTGGGCTCAGACATGAGTGGTATGAAGTGGTTTGTCCCTTGCAGTGAAAGAGGGGTACCAGGTGGGCTCAGACATGAGTGGTATGAAGTGGTTTGTCCCTTGCAGTGAAAGAGGGGTACAAGGGGGTCAGAAGTGACACTGTTAGGTGGGCTCAGACATGAAGTGGTGTCCCTTGGTGAAATGAAGTGGTTTGTCCCTTGCAGTGAAAGGGGTACAAGGTGGGTCAGAAGTGACACATGAAGTGGGGCTCCAGACATGAAACAGTGAAAGATGTACCAGACACTGGTATGAAGTGGTTTGTCCCTTGCAGTGAAAGAGGGGTACCAGGTGGGCTCGGACATGAGTGGTATGAAGTGGTTTGTCCCTTGCAGTGAAAGAGGGGTACCAGGTGGGCTCAGAAGTGACAGTGGTATGAAGTGGTTTGTCCCTTGCAGTGAAAGAGGGGTACAAGGTGGGCTCAGAAGTGACACTGTTATGAAGTGGTTTGTCCCTTGCAGTGAAAGAGGGGTACAAGGTGGGCTCAGAAGTGACACTGTTATGAAGTGGTTTGTCCCTTGCAGTGAAAGAGGGGTACAAGGTGGGCTCAGAAGTGACACTGTTATGAAGTGGTTTGTCCCTTGCAGTGAAAGAGGGGTACCAGGTGGGCTCAGAAGTGACACTGGTATGAAGTGGTTTGTCCCTTGCAGTGAAAGAGGGGTACAAGGTGGGTTCAGACGTGACGGTGGCGCTGGAGTTCCGCAGCACGGCGCCTGACGGGGTCCTCCTGGGGGTCAGCAGCGCCAAGGTGGACGCCATCGGCCTGGAGCTTTCCAGCGGACAGGCGGTGTTCCACGTGAACAACGGCGCCGGGCGGGTGTCGGCCACGTCGCGGCTGGGTCGGTGGCTGTGTGACGGCCGCTGGCACACCCTGCTGGCCAAGAAGACCAAGAACGCTCTTAGTCTGAGCGTGGACGGGGTCACGGTGCTCACTGACAACCCCCACCCCCAGTCTACCTCCGCTGAGACGAAGGACCCAATCTACGTGGGAGGCTTCCCTGGTATGCCCCTCTCTAGAAGAAAACCTTCAGTCTCTGTCCAGAAACAACCCCTAGACCCTAAAATCTAGAACCTTCACTGAACTGGGCCTTTGTCACCACTTTGCTTTGACGTTGATCAATTTCAGTGTCAAGTAAATGAATATATTGACCTCAGTCTTTCTTTTACAGTCGGAGTGAAACAGAACTGCCTGACTTCCAGATCGTCATTCCGTGGTTGTATGCGTAACATCCGCCTGATCAAGGGCCACGTGATCGACATCCTGGACTTCAGTACCGCATTCACCCTCCAAGGAGTGTCTCCACACTCCTGCCCCGCCACAATCTCACCACGATAATACCACAACCATACCAAACCATATCTAATGCTATGACCCTAAAAATAAAAAAAAACTGACCAATGAAATTACTGTGTACTTTTGACTCCCCCCAAATGAATTGGACAGTAGAATGTCTTATGTTCTAGAAAATGTATATTTGTTAATAAAATAAGTAAGCCGTCTGCATTGTCAGTGCAATAGTTATAAGTCTAGACATACCTGATCTGTTGGCTCCAGTATAGGGCTGCCCACATACCTACGTATTAAACTGGCCATAACACATCAAACCCTTTATCCTTTTGCCATGACTGTCAGTCTGCATTTTCCCCCAGGACTATTAATCAGAAGAATGTTTGAATGCTATTTCTGAGGAGAAACTGAACTGAAAACTATTTGTTCACAACGCAGCTCAGGCAAGATATGATTCTGAGGTGGGAAGGAAATGTTTTACTTTACTTTATATTCCATTGTTACTCAGTGTCAGTGAAACATTGTGCCACTTGGCCAAAACTGTCGTGGTCAAATAAAAGAAAGCAAATAAAACAAAATAAAAACGTGCAAAATTCAGTATTCTATATACAGACAATACACACATTGTAGTAGGTCTATGGTACAAATTAATCTTTCACACAATTATTTTACACACAATGGCTTTGGAAGGATAAATTAAATAATCCTGAGCAGAACGATGATTTCAATGCATTTTCTACAGGTTCATTTTGGGACCACAGAATACTTGTAACAAAAAAAGGCTGACAATCATGGCACAGGCAAACACTGAACTACAGTAACAGCACAGCATAGTAGAAGTAGAGAGGTTGGTTTGACTAATACGTACATGAGCTGCAAGTAAACAGTCGCAAGTTCAAATGCTGTAAGCATTTACTATGGTTTGAAGTGAAACCAAGTTGGAAGCCAGGCTAGGCTAACACTGCTGGTCGTTCCACAAAGAGTGCCTTTAATATGCTAAGTAGAAATCGAGCACCAATAAGGCATTTTAAAAGCCTGTTATATTCAATTAAGTGCCCTTTAATATAGACCACATGAAGAATACAATAAGTATTTTAATAGTGCCAAAATTCAGCAACTCTGAATGTCAACTCTGACTTCTAGAAAGACTTTAACCCCCTTAACCCCAAAATGTCTCCCAGGTTTTCACCATCATTGTAAAGTCCTAGTTGTTTTATTTCTCTGAAAAAGTAATTTCTGAAGATTTATTTAACGTGATGAGTGATTCATTTACGTCTGTCCCTCATTTTAAGGTCAACCCTGTTACGTGAACTGAACTCGTTTTAACATGGCGAAACTATTCCTTTATAAATGTATTTTTCAAAAGAAACATTGAACATTTACTAGTCAACCCCCATGGTGTAAAAGCAGGTGAGTTGGTTCTCCTCTTTCTTTGTTTTTACCATGTTCTGGTGTGTTTTTACCATGTTCTGGTGTTTTGTGATGGAAAAGTGCGTGGGGGTCGAACATAACAATTTTTTAACAATAAAAAAAAACATTTTGAAGCTTACTTTCTTTCAAATTTCTCACAACAAGGGGATTTATGGCTGTTTTAAGATGAAATCATCAACCCTGTTACAGTCAGCCATGTTACTTTATTTGGCACTTAATAGGAACTTATTTTTTTATTTTACCTTGATGGGAAAACAGTTTTTTTAAATTAAGTTTAACATGTGCTCTTTATGACAATGTTCAAATTAGGTGAAATCAATATTTTTGACTAAGTTACACTTCTCAAAAGGCACAAAGTTGGAACGACCCAGAACAAAGTGGAGAGAGGTTGGTTGGGCTAATACATACATACATACATACATACATACATACATACATACATACATACATACATACATACATACATACATACATACATACATACATACATACATACATACATACATACATACACTGAAAGTAAACATTATTCACAAGTTCAAACACTGTAAGCAGACAAAGACTAGCCTGGTTAAAACAGACTGAACACTGTGGTTTGAAGTGAAACAAAGTCAAATCAGTTTGGAAGCATGTCAGGCAAACTGCTATGAAGTTTCTGATGTGGGGCTGTGTTTCAATACTCTGACACAGCTTCCTCTCCTCATCACCTTTCCATCATGACCACTGACAGGTGAAGGGACTGGATAGGCTTTCACTAAATTGTTATCACCTGCCTAGTCCTGATCAGAGACCATGAAAAGGAAGTTGTTTCAACGTTGGAGATGGAAACAATGTCTGTATTCAGTATAAGATCATCCCATCTCCGCTTGTTCCTTCCCATCATGCACATGTTCTGAATCTCCTCACTCCCAATGGTTTTGCAATCAACATGCTGCAATTACAAAATTACATGTATTATGTCTGACAATACTTAAAAACAGGATCAATTAGTGGTATAAATATAGAAAATATATGTTAACTGGATCTTGCATGAAGTGGTAAACATTATTTGATTATCAGACCCATCCTTGTCTGTTACTGTGTCCATGGCCTCTGTAGTGGGTGAACCTTGCTGCGCACATATTTGGCATCAAACAATTCAAATGTCCAGAAATAGTATGTTGTTGGTCACGTGTGTGGCACGTCTTCACAAAGCTGTCCCTCCTCCAAATACTTCCATACAGAACCCGGATTTTCAGAGTACAGTGGTTCCGTCCTTTTTTTTGTAATTTGTTTAAAAAAAGGTTTAATCCCACAAAACAGGAACTATCTATCCTTCAGCAGGAGAATGTACCTCTTCATAGTCCCTTTTTAAGTGCCGTCTCTCTTTTTAGTAGTCTGTAGTTGGGGATGAAACCTCAATTCAACCAGGCCTCCATGCATGGTCAGTTCACCAGGATGACCTCAAGAGAGCAGCGGTTCAGTCTGCTTGTGCTCTGTGTTTGAGTGAGTGAAATCCTCAGTTCTCATGTGGTTGTGGGTTTTAAGACCCATTCGCAGTGGGGATTCACGTGGTACACGTCTAGAAGGTGAGTCTCAGGGTCCAAGCTACGTTCACCTGGAGGAGAGAGAAGGCTTCTTTAGTTCGATAAAAGACCGATAAATCAGAATGTGTTTGAAAGAGTCTGTGATTTAATGGTACGTACCTATGTTTCCTCCGACCTCAAACAAATACTGACATGGCCTCCGACTAGTGTTTCTGGTGCCACGACTAAGAGAGAAAAGAGAATGATTTGAATAAACCCAGACATCTCTATAGTATGCATGAGCAATAAACAACAGAGGTACTGTATGGGACAGAAAATAGTCATCCTCGTCCCCCACTGACCCGTTCTCGTAGTCGAAGCGCGCCATAACGTCTTTGGCCTTGGTCTCGTTGTCAAGCTGGATCGCCATGGAGATCTTGGCGTGTAGTGGGGCGTGAACCCTGATGACCCCTTGTCGGAGGTCAGTGAGCTGTGGACCAAGATAAGATAATTCAAGTCCCATTACGTGACAATCTCATTCTGAAAGGTTCTAGCGACCCCAATTAAGTTCTGTCAGGAGCAAACATACACCCAATAACTTATGATATGGTTGTCTAGTCAAACTAACATTGAGAATAAATCCAAATTGTTTTGGGGTAAAAGTACTATACAGTCAGTAATCATTACCTCGCTCCTCTCAGTCTTCTCTCGTTCAGTGGTCTTCCTCCTAATCTGTAGCAGCTTCCTCTTGGTCTTCTCTGAGCTGGGCGGCTTCTTGCTGGCACCAGCCTCATTTAACTTCCTCACGTGGGAGATGAGAAAGCAGGGCACCTGAGGAGAGAACAATAGACCTGTTAATCTCCCTGCCCAGAGGCTTAAGGGTTGGGGCTATACAGGCTATATGCTTTCTAATAAGCCAGGCATCAGTCACAAGATTTGGGTCAAGCTGCTCTGCGTTTCACACAGTGCCCAGATCACCTTCCTTGAGGGGTTTTGAGACTGGCTAAATGAACCTGTCTACTAGCCTGGCATAACAACTGATTTCCAGTAACACAACGATGAGCGCAGTATTCTTTCTGATTTAACCAGGCTACGAGGAGATATAAAAAATAAAACTAATAAAAACCTTATTGAATTACTGGAAGTCCTAAAATTTCAGATGCGACACTGGAACAGTTTGGGAAGTTTAGATGCAATTTATTAACCAGTCATTTCAAAATGTACAGCCGCAGTAGATTAACGCCTTGTACTTTGACGAGCTAAATTGGGGGAGTGTGTGTGTTTGTACGTATCTGTACGTGTGTGTGTGTGTGTGTGTGTGTGTGTGTGTGTGTGTGTGTGTGTACATAGTAGCCAACTCACGGTCCAGAGCAGGTCCTGGTGTGTGATGAGTAGCCGTACGAGGTGGGCTGCCCCTGCTGCGCCCTGTATCTCCTCCTGTTTGGCGTTCTTGCCCCGGTAGGTGAAGAGGTTGGGAGCCACGATCATGGACACGTTCCACAGACCCATCCTGTTCTTTTCCTCATAGGCAACCACCTTCCTCAGGAACTCCAACAGCGCCTGCAGAGAGAGGGGTAAAGAGTGGGTGTGTGCGTGTAGTTATTGTGTGTATGCGTCTGCGTGTGTGGTGGGTGTGTGTGTGTATGTGTGGGTGTGTATGCGTTTGTGTGCGTTCAGCCTTTGCACTGGCACGTCACTGGGTATATCTGGCCTGCGGATTCAAAATGTGTTGACAAACTAAACACACTGATATCTTGTACAACACACTGTCTATGTACACTCAGGAAGAGATGACATCATTGGGTTATCAAACCGGTTCACTCCACACCTTCAAACACCCAGCTCATTTAAAAAAAAAAAAAACATCTTGCATCATATCTCCTCTTTCTAAATATCTATTTTAACTCTACTGTATATAACAATATGAATATGTAGATTTGAATAGTGTGTCATCTTTTTATCTCTTGGTATATTTAATATCTTATTTTGTTTGGGTCTATTACTGTTCTGTACTTTGTCATGTATTTGTTAATTTTATGTGGACCCCAGGAAGAGTAGCTGCTGAATGTACAGTATCTAATGGACCCCAGGAAGAGTAGCTGCTGCATGTACAGTATCTAATGGACCCCAGGAAGAGTAGCTGCTGAATGTACAGTATCTAATGGACCCCAGGAAGAGTAGCTGCTGAATGTACAGTATCTAATGGACCCCAGGAAGAGTAGCTGCTGAATGTACAGTATCTAATGGACCCCAGGAAGAGTAGCTGCTGAATGTACAGTATCTAAGGACCCCAGGAAGAGTAGCTGCTGAATGTACAGTATCTAAGGACCCCAGGAAGAGTAGCTGCTGCATGTACAGTATCTAAGGACCCCAGGAAGAGTAGCTGCTGAATGTACAGTATCTAAGGACCCCAGGAAGAGTAGCTGCTGAATGTACAGTATCTAAGGACCCCAGGAAGAGTAGCTGCTGAATGTGCAGTATCTAATGGACCCCAGGAAGAGTAGCTGCTGCATGTACAATATCTAATGGACCCCAGGAAGAGTAGCTGCTGAATGTACCGTATCTAATGGACCCCAGGAAGAGTAGCTGCTGCATGTACAGTATCTAATGGACCCCAGGAAGAGTAGCTGCTGAATGTACAGTATCTAATGGACCCCAGGAAGAGTAGCTGCTGAATGTACAGTATCTAAGGACCCCAGGAAGAGTAGCTGCTGAATGTACAGTATCTAAGGACCCCAGGAAGAGTAGCTGCTGCATGTACATTATCTAAGGACCCCAGGAAGAGTAGCTGCTGAATGTACAGTATCTAAGGACCCCAGGAAGAGTAGCTGCTGAATGTACAGTATCTAAGGACCCCAGGAAGAGTAGCTGCTGAATGTGCAGTATCTAATGGACCCCAGGAAGAGTAGCTGCTGCATGTACAATATCTAATGGACCCCAGGAAGAGTAGCTGCTGAATGTACAGTATCTAATGGACCCCAGGAAGAGTAGCTGCTGCATGTACAGTATCTAATGGACCCCAGGAAGAGTAGCTGCTGAATGTACAGTATCTAAGGACCCCAGGAAGAGTAGCTGCTGAATGTACAGTATCTAATGGACCCCAGGAAGAGTAGCTGCTGAATGTACAGTATCTAATGGACCCCAGGAAGAGTAGCTGCTGAATGTACAGTATCTAATGAACCCCAGGAAGAGTAGCTGCTGAATGTACAGTATCTAATGGACCCCAGGAAGAGTAGCTGCTGAATGTACAGTATCTAATGGACCCCAGGAAGAGTAGCTGCTGCATGTACAGTATCTAATGGACCCCAGGAAGAGTAGCTGCTGAATGTACAGTATCTAATGGACCCCAGGAAGAGTAGCTGCTGAATGTACAGTATCTAATGGACCCCAGGAAGAGTAGCTGCTGCATGTACAGTATCTAATGGGGAGCCTAATAAACTAAAGCACCCACCTTACTAAGAGTAGAAACGTCTCATCTAAACTTCAGACAATAACCACTTCATGGAGCTACATTTAAATATGACTGTTGTTCTTCCGGTTCACTTCACGTGCGCCAAGATGACTCATCATAATTTAGCCTCGACTGAGGCTCAAGGGTTCAGCAACACTTGATGTTTGTTTACATGTTACGAAACGCTCCTTAGAATGGAATGTCAGTCACTCGTGGTTGTGACGATTGTGATGGCTAATGAGTCATAGGAATGCATCGGAAATGCATAGTTGGACACAGTTGCCCAATTAAAAACAAAACTCAGATATTTTAGCGTTGGGTAGGATAAGTGTGTATGTGTGTGTTTTGGGTTGTGAGGTCATAGTTCAAAGAGTAGTCTCTCTGTCCATGGTCATGAGTCCTAGAATAGCCAAAGGCAACGAACCCTGCGCAGAGAGACCAAAGGTGAATAAAATGTTGACTTGACCTTTAGGGTCATAGGTCATGCTCACCTTGAGTGTGTCTCTGTTGGGCTCAGGTAGCAGCATGATGAGGAGGTGCAGGGCCTGGATCTGCTGTCTGGGAGAGGAGATATCTGAGAAGATACAGAGCGGAAAACACACTAATCTCTCACATACACACATAACACTTAACACTGATAAGAAAGGTTAAGAGTATACTTTAGAGAAAACATGTAAATTAAATCATACATATTAATGTTACATGTACTGTAATGAATGTTAACCATGGTGATATACTGTATGAAGGACGGTAGAATTGGACAGAGTCTCTGCCTACTGGGCAGCTAATGAACCGTCGCTGGGTGTATAAAGGGCTGACCAGTTTGAGGGTGTCTAGTAACATATGTACTGTATCCACTTCATCATAAGAGTGTAGGTAGGCCTGTGTGTGCCTGCGTGCGTGTGCGTACTCACTCTGTGCGGCGGAGAAGGCAGGAGCGTGCTGGAACGTGAGCAGAGGATAAGGCAGTTCTCTGATGAACATCTTCAGCAGACCCGCTGCGTCATTGTGCCTCACCTGCTCCCAGTTAAACCGGTCCTCATAGAGCTTCTGCTCCAGCTCCTGGCGCAGATGCTGCAATAACAAACAACAAATCAAAATGGCTCCTCCTCTGGTAAAACTCAACTCTATAGGTCACCTGGGTTGACCTGCCATGGCACCTAACAAATCAAAATGGAGGGGGGTTGGTCTAATAATGGAAGGATGGTATTCAGACCAGAGGTTAGGGAGAGGTGGAGAGGGTGGTCTCACGCAGCCTGGGATTGATGCTGGAGGAGTGGGGATGACAATGGGGAGGCAGCGTAGCCTAGTGGTTAGAGCATTGGACTAGTGCAGTGGTTCTTAACCTAGGTTCGATCGAACCCCAGGGGTTCGGTGAGTCAGTCTCAGGGGTTCTGCGGAGGTCAAGACACACATTCGACTAATATGATTTGTGATGACACGCCCAGCTTGGCCATCATTGGCTGCAGGTGATCACGCTTCATTGCTTGGCCTATCTGTGCTGCAGGGAATTTGGTGCGTTCAGTCGTCGACTTGTGACTGTTGTGATGGTACGTCTTGTGATTTCTTTCGTAATATTTTAATCCCTTCATACTTACTATGTTGAGCAAAAAAAAGGTGGTCGGACGAATATGTACAATATGGATTCACATGTATAACGGAACGTGATGGGAGTCAGCGTCCTAACTGCATGATTTGCAATGCCAAGTTGAGCAATTCTAGTCTAGCACCGGCAAAACTAAGAGAACACTTCCTTAAGCTGCATGGAGATACAAGAACACAACGCTCGCTGAATTTGATGAAAAGGCTACTCTGCTTGTTCTCGGCTTTGTACCCATCAACAAACCGATCCTCACAGCATCGTACGAAGTTGCTTACCTGATCGCAAAGCAGGGCAAACCACACACCATTGGTGAAACACTCATAAAACCAGCTGTGTTGAAGTTGGTGAATATCATGCTGGGAAAAGAGGCTCAAGTTAAGTTATCCCAAATTCCTCTTTAAAATGACACCATCAGAGACAGAATAGAGGACATGAGCAAAGTAGTTGCAGATCTGATTTCAAGCCCGGCAAAATTCAGCCTTCAACTCGACGAGACCACAGACGTTTCCAATCCAAGCCAGCTTGCTGTATTCGTGCACCATGTGAAAGACGGCGTGATAAAGGAAGATTTTTTATTTTGTAAGCCTCTTACAACAACTAAGGCAGCTGATGTGAAGAAACTTGTGGATGACTTCTTCAAAGACAACAATCTTTCGTGGGATATGGTTTCTGCAGTTTGTTCGGACGGAGCTCCAGTCATGCTGGGAAGAAAGTCTGGTTTTGGTGCGCTAGTGAAAGCCGATGCATTATTGTTACGCATTGTATTCTGCACAGGCATGCGTTGGCAACAAAAACTTTGCCTCCAAAACTGGCAGAAGTATTAAAAATTGTAGTGGAATGCGTGAACTATGTGCGAACTAGTGCTCTGAGGCAACGCATCTTCAGTGAGCTGTGTAAAGAAATGGGCTCTGAATTCGAGGTACTTCTGTACCATTCTAACGTTCGGTGGTTATCCCGGGGACAGGTGCTGAATCGTGTTTTTGCCGTGCGTGTGGAATTAGCCCTGTTTTTGCAAGAGCACAAACATTGTCATGCAGATTGCTTCAAAAATTCTGAGTTCATTCTCATTTGCAGGGCGGTGGAGTCAACATCATCGAAGCGAAGGAAAACCTGAAGGCTTTTCAAAAAAAGCTACCGTTATGGAAACGACGAACAGAGAACGATAACTTCGCAAACTTTCACCTGCTGGACGACTGTGTAAGTAAGATCGAAGACGTATCTGGAATCGGAGACATTTCAGAACAACAACGCTTTCAACGTTTTGGTGTCAACAAATGGTAACGTACCCTGTTATTGCCAAGAAAGCTCTGGAGAGTCATACCGTTTGTTACAACATATCTTTGCGAGCAATCCTTTTCAAGGATGCTGGACATAAACGAAGAAAAGGAACAGACTTTGTTGCGAAAATGACATGAGTGGCACTTGCCAAGGTGAAGCCGCACATTTCTGAACTGGTCTCTGAAAGGCAACACCAGAAGTCACAC
Source organism: Oncorhynchus keta (assembly GCF_023373465.1). Lineage (NCBI taxonomy): Eukaryota > Metazoa > Chordata > Actinopteri > Salmoniformes > Salmonidae > Oncorhynchus > Oncorhynchus keta. The sequence goes on from NC_068448.1 coordinate 72,046,065, forward strand.
TGATTTGCAGTACATTTTCATTATTATGTTTGTGTGTGAAAATCATGTTTTGATGAATTTGTTCTTTGAACACAGTGATGTTGATAAACGGTTCATGTTGTGCACCAGTAAAATATATACCCATGTTTTGAATTTGAAAAAAATAATATATTTTATTTTTCCAATTAAGTAGGGTTCGGTGAATGCGCATATGAAACTGGTGGGGTTCAGTACCTCCAACAAGGTTAAGAACCACTGGACTAGTAACTGAAAGGTTGCTAGAACAAATCCCCGAGCTGACAAGGTAACAATCTGTCGTTCTGCCCCTGAACAAAGCAGTTAACCCACTGTTCCTAGACCAGTTAACCCACTGTTCCTAGACCAGTTAACCCACTGTTCCTAGGCAGTCATTGAAAATAAGAATTAGTTCTTAACTGACTTTCCTAAAGGTTAAAATGTTTTTATTTTAATTTTATTTTTTTATCAGAGAGTCCAGTGAAGGCTCACTGTCTGGACAGGTTTCATCTGTGGGCCCCTGGGCTGGCTGTGTATCAGGGGCCTCGACTCAGTACGGATCTACTAGTAAAAAAATATGTTTTGGTTGAGGAGTGCGCCCTTTCACACAGAGACATGCTACACACACGTAAGCACATTGATATGCACGCATGTACACACAGTGGTGTAAAGTTAAGATACTTTAAAGTACAACTTAAGTAGTTGTGTATCTGTAGTTTGCCAATTATATTTTTGACAACCTGTACTTCACTAGATTCCTAAAGGAAAGAATGTAGTTTTTACTCCATACATTTTCCCTGACACTCAAAAGTACTTGTGATATTTTGACAGGAAAATGGTCCAATTCACAGACTTATCAAGAGAACATCCCTGGTCATCCCTACTGCCTCTGATCTGGAGAACTCACTAAACAGAGAACATCCCTGGTCATCCCTACTGCCTCTGATCTGGAGAACTCACTAAACAGAGAACATCCCTGGTCATCCCTACTGCCTCTGATCTGGAGAACTCACTAAACAGAACATCCCTGGTCATCCTTACTGCCTCTGATCTGGAGAACTCACTAAACAGAGAACATCCCTGGTCATCCTTACTGCCTCTGATCTGGAGAACTCACTAAACAGAGAACATCCCTGGTCATCCCTACTGCCTCTGATCTGGAGAACTCACTAAACAGAGAACATCCCTGGTCATCCCTACTGCCTCTGATCTGGAGAACTCACTAAACAGAGAACATCCCTGGTCATCCCTACAGCCTCTGATCTGGAGAACTCTAAACACAAATGCTTTGTTTCTAAATGATGCCTGAGTGTTGGGGTGTGCCCCTGGCTATCCGTCAATATAAATAAAACGAGAACATTGTGTGGTCTGGTTTGCTGAATATAAGGAAGTTGAAATTATTTATACTTTTACTTTTGATACTTAAGTATACATAAAACCAAATACTTTTAGACTTACTCAAGTAGTATTTTACTGGGTGACTTTCACTTTTACTTGAGTCATTTGCCATTAAAAAAGTATGTTTACTTTTACTCAAGTATGACAATTGGGTACTTTTTCAACCACTGTACACACACACACACCTCCCCAACACAGAATGACTGCATGAGAGAGAAGGAATGTGGGAATGGTAAGGGGAGAGATCAGTGTAGGGAGGAGGGACACTGCCTTGTGTTTTAGATAGCAGAAATAGGTCAGTCATTAACATGGTTTATGAGCATGATGTCATTTCCTGCCAAAACAACCATTCTTCTAGGCCACTGAAAAGGAATATGTCCTTTACAACGTTAATGTGGATACCGTAAACCTCTCCACTGGGCTCATACAAGAAAGAGTCAATTACAAAATGTTTTGATTTGTTGCCTTAAGTGAAATGTTTTTACAATGTCACAGAGCTATGATTGGTGGTTGACAGCTATAGTGTGACAAACTCCAGTGTGTGTATCTAGGGTGTCTTACTTTCACTCTGGAGGCAGACCCTGGTACTCTGAGAATCCCCTCAGTCTGTAGTCCTGTCTGCTCCAGCTTGGACAAGAGCTGCAAACACACAAGCATACACGTTTTATGAACCAGAAATTTAACAAGCCAAGAGGGACATTCCTATGTGAACCTGACTCATCCGTAAACAAAACCAACCTAACGTGACTGCATTTGGTTCATCTTCCGGTTTTCACAGCCAAAGCATTGTTGGTAACATACAGAACAACTTAGAGCCGTCAGACCCTAATGGGAAGTTCTTTTTTGTGACAGGGAAGTTTTCAAACCACAAAAAAAAAACAGCATTCAATTCATATTGACAACTAGTGATAAAAGCGTCCACAGATTAAGTCTCTGGCCCTTGATGTGTTTGTTTTCCATTTCCCTACTGAACAAGACTCAGGTCTGGGTTGGCGACTTCAGTCGTTTTGCCTCTACATTCCAGGAGTGGAAAGATGTGCCTAAGTCAGCGCCCTGAGATAACGCTATCAGAACCCTCCGTCTCTCACACAAGTGGTACACTCCAAAACAAAGGGACAACCGTCCTGTTTCCTGCCTCTTACTGGGGACTGAAGAGATACAACATTCCCCTTAAAGGTGCACTCCGTAACTTCTACCACACAAGTAAACCGTGTGGTAAGAACCACCTGTTTACTAGATCAAACAAAATCATAATCCTGAAGTAACCTCCTTCATCAAGTCATCCAGCAAAAACCCATTTCCAGGTCAGCAAAAATATATATCAACACTGACATAGCAGTGAAATAAGCAGTGGGCTTCAAAAGAAAAAAGTCCTATAATTCCCTTTCGGAAGCTGCTGTTATCTACCAAATCTTTTAAACACCACCTTGATACCCCATACTCTAGTCCTATACACGCCCTGTGAGACTAGACAGTCAATGTGACAAGAGTATTTAAGTCTAATTCTGGTTGGACAGGAATGACTGCTGCGAACAGGATACCATATGGCATCCCGGCAATGCCAAGGTTCGGGTCATCCCCCTAACTGGCTGACTGACTGGCAGCTGCTAAGACTAAAACAGTAAGACGTTATTTTCTTCAGCACAGCTTCTTATTTACTGTCCCACCTACACTACCGTTCAAAAGTTTGAGGTCACTTAGAAATGTCGTTTTTGAAAGAATCACATTTCTCTGTCCATTTAAAATAGCATCAAATTGATCAGAAATACTGTGTAGACATTGTTCATGTTGTTGATTACTATTGTAGTTGGAAACGGCTGAATTTTAAACAAATATCTACATAGGCGTATAGAGGACCATTATCAGCAACCATCACTCCTGTATTCCAATGGCACGTTGTGTGTTAGCTAATCCAAGTTTATCATTTTTTTTAAAAAGGCTAATTTATCATTAGAAACCCCTTTTGAAACTGTTGTCCTGATTAAAGAAGCAATAAAACAGGCCTTCTTTAGACTAGTTGAGTATCTGGAGCATCAGCATTTGGGGGTTCGATTAAAGGCTCAAAATGGCCAGAAACAAAGATTTTCTTCTAAAACTTGTCAGTCTATTCTTGTTCTGAGAAATTAAGACTATTCTATGCGAAAAATTGCCAAGAAACTGAAGATCTCATCCAACGCTGTGTACTACCCCCGTCACAGAACAGCGCATACTGGCTCTTACCAGAATAGAAAGAGTGGGAGGCCCCGGTGCACAACGGAGCAAGAGGACAAGTACATTAGAGTGTCTAGTTTGAGAAACAGATGCTTCACAAGTACTCAACTAGCAGCTTCATTAAATAGTACCCGCAAAACACCAGTCTCAACATCAACAGTGAAGAGGCGACTCCGGGATGCTGGCCTTCAAGGCAGAGTTCCTCTGTCCAGTGTCTGTGTTATTTTATTGGCCAGTCTGAGATATGGCTTTTTCTTTGCAACTCTACCTAGAAGGCCAGCATCCCGGAGTCATCTCTTCAAGGTTGACGTTGAGACAGGGGTTTTGCGGGTACTATTTAATGGAGCTGTGAGGCATCTGTTTCTCAAACTACCAGCCGTTTCTTTAAAAAAATCTGCCGTTTCCAGCTACAATAGTCAGTTACAACATTAACAAGGTCTACACTTTATTTCTGATAAATGATGCTATTTTAAATAGACAAAAAAAGTGCTTTTCCTTCAAAAACAAGGACATTTCTAAGTGACCCCAAACTTTTGAACGGTAGCATTTATTTAAAAAATGAGTTATCAGAGCTAACATATTCTATGATAGAAATAGACAATAACTAACATACATCCATAGCTGATTTGACAACACAAATTAATATATAATTCCGTTTATGATTAATCACTTGACACTCCTCCCCCGATCGGTAAGTTTAACAGGAGCATATGGTACATTTCTGACATTTAGTCTCTCCAGAATGTCTTTGTGATAACACGTGAGAAACCAATGCTTAAGCAGGCTGCCAAGTGCTGATAGAGAGAAACAGGAGGGGAAATAGGATCTTGGAGAAGGGCAGGCAGTGAGTTGGCTTGTGCTGACACACATTAGGATTAACACAAACTCTCTTGCTAAAACACACACACAGGAGAAGATGGGTAGTGTGTTGTAGTCAATGGTTCTGAGAAAGGTTTGGTCCTGGGAAAGGGTTAGTTCAGTAGGAATATAATGATGGACGTGATGAAGGCCAGTGTACTATGGGTTATCAGTGGGTGGGAGAAGAGCTGAGGGAAGGAGAGAACGAGAGAGAGTAAGATCGAGAGAGAGTAAGGAAATGAGAGATTGTTTAACTGACCCATAGAAGTGCCCATAGAAGTAGGAGGCCCCCATAAATGGCAATGCAGAATAACCCCAAAGTAAAGGACAGCTGAAGCAAATGAATAGAACTAAAAACAGGTACAGTACCTTTCTGAAAACAAGAGGAACCTTGGACCCAGGAAACTTCTTCTGGTCGTTCTCCAGTAGAGTGGTTAGGGGAACTCCAAATATACCACTTTCTGTGGATCGGGAGGGAAACATTCAAACCAGAGGGACTGCTCATGTAAAATCGTGATGTGCAACACCAGTGTTGTGTTCATTATGGCAAGCATCTGAAAACATCATAGAATGCCTAGTCCCGCCATGTTTACATGCGTTTTCTTCTGTTTGGTGCCCATTGAACATGACCCAGTCAACCAGCCACCCACCTCTGGCCTTGCTACGTGCCGCTCGGTTGCGTTTGAGCTCGATGCCCAGGCCGTCGTAGAAGGTGGTCAGTTCAATCAAAGAGATGTAGCCGATCTTCTTCATGTCCTCACAAGACAGGTCTTGGATGCGGGTGAGGCCCAGTTTAGGCCTGGGCAGCTGAAATGTCTGTACAAGACCGAAGACAACACACATTTTACATATTCAAACAGGTTCCTGGAGGGCGGCCTAGTGGTTAACACAGCTGTCTCCAGTCCACAAAAAGCCGCCTACGGCAGGAGTTCAAATCCCCGCTCTGCCACTTTCTGTCCTGTACATCCCCTTCCATCTGTCTCTCCCTCTCATTTCCTACTGTCTAAATAACTGTTGTTTTAAGTTCCATTTCCCTTTAAACAAAAAGGTCAGAGGTGAGACTCACTGGCAGGTCATGGTCATCTCTGCGGATGCGTTGGCAGTCCTGGCAGTCCCCCTGGCGGCCCCTGTGGTGTGCAGTGGTGCCCTCGGAGTAGGGCACCTCGAAAGACAGGGAGTCAGAGGTGTCCTGAGGTGGTGGGCAGGGAGGGCACTCTGAAACACATCTCTCTGTGCTCTGGGAGAAGCTGGGACACGCAGGCCGCACTGGAAAACACACACACACACCTCAATGATGGCTACATCACCAGTATATTCCCCCTTATGCACAGACATCAGTCCAACCAATCAGATGGGAATGATACAAGTCCAATGTGTTTCTCACATTGAAACGATCATGATGACAGAATTAGGCTCAAATACCATGGAAATAAGAAGCTTTCAACCCATTGGAGAGAGGTTCCTTCACAGTGGCTAACCACAGCCAACCACATCAAACCAAACAATCAACGGTGGTAACATATTGAGAGACGACTCACCTCTAGAAGACGTCCGGTGGACGCATCTGGAAGGCATGTCTCCATTGGGTGACGTGGGGGGGACAGGGGGTATGGGATCAACTGGCTAAAAAGGAGAGGAGACATACGTGATCATCATTTATTCTCATTCAACGTGTGGGACACATGAAAAGACGGATGGTCCTTCAGCATTCAACTATGGTGAAAGGATTTAGGAGTCATTTCTGTGAACCGAATGAACACCAGCAGTATCAGACACAGTAACAGATGTCAGAACAGCGATGTGCTAGTTTGATTCCTGTGAATTGACTTCCATATTACAGCGGCGCAGTACATTTTCTGACACGGGGAGAGAGGAAAGTGGATATCAACGGAACAAAGGAGGTTTCAACAGGAGCCAGCTGTTTTGTTCTGTTGTATACATACAAGTCAGTGAAAAGAGCATGGTCAACGGTTACGCACAACGCTGCCAGAATCGACTGGAGCCAAACCACATCGTCAGCAGCACCGCGATAGAGAAATACAGCCTAGAAACTATAGGTTACATGTACCCAAATATCCATTGCACAGACAGAGAGCTTGAGTCCATAATATATCCAGGTAAATACTTACGGTATGCCTAAATACACAATGGTACATATACGTCATGGTATACTTGTACTGCAATGTTGAGGGAACTAGCACAAGCATTTCTCTGCACCTTTTATGCCAGCTGTAAACTGTGTATGTGACAAATACAATGTCATGTTAAGCAATTAAAATAACTACATGCTTTTTCTTTTCAACGATGTCCACCATCTTTCACTATTAGATGACAAAAGGGCTATGGTCTCATTTTTCCTCACCCACACTGAATGGACGTTTTTATGCTTCTAGATTGGTTTACGGCCCAGACTCAATGCCCTGGACACCTGCCAGTAGCCTGCCACTAGGCTATGGGGCCTGCCAGTAGCCTGCCACGAGGCTATGGGGCCTGCCAGTAGCCTGCCACTAGGCTGTGGGGCCTGCCAGTAGCCTGCCACTAGGCTATGGGGCCTGCCAGTAGCCTGCCACTAGGCTGTGGGGCCTGCCAGTAGCCTGCCACTAGGCTATGGGGCCTGCCAGTAGCCTGCCACTAAGCTATGGGGCCTGCCAGTAGCCTGCCACTAGGCTATGGGGCCTGCCAGTAGCCTGCCACGAGGCTATGGGGCCTGCCAGTAGCCTGCCACTAGGCTGTGGGGCCTGCCAGTAGCCTGCCACTAAGCTATGGGGCCTGCCAGTAAACGATGGGGCCTGCCAGTAGCCTGCAATAGGCTATGGGGCCTGCCACTAGTCTGTGGGGCCTGCCAGTAAACGATGGGGCCTGCCAGTAGACTGTGAGGCCTTAAGAAGAGTGAAGGCTTTCTCGGTGTCCCGGACTGAGTGGTGTGACTCATAATCCTGTGCTCCCTTCCACATCTGACTCACCCTAGAGGCTCCTGCCATCACCACACAGCAGTGCTGACAGAGGCACTCGTGGCACTCTTTGGTGGGGGGTGTTATTGGTCCTATCACCCCTCCCCATTCATTCATGCTGTAAATATCTAAATCTCTTTCAACACTTCATAGCCACACAATAGCCTTGGGAGGGCTAGTCTTAGTCATATCAGCTAGCTAGATACTGAGGTGCAGTCTGCATACTTGCCTCAACTTCCCTTGATAGACAACTGCAAAGACACCACTAGGCCGAACACAATCTGTGGGCTTGCTACCTGATATACGACCAACCCTTCTACAGAATTACAATGCTGCTGTGCTATAGGATGCCATTTGATCTCAGCAGTGCATGCATTACACCGCCATCTGAAAACAGTATGGGACTTCCCTGTTGCCCTTCTCATGTAAAACTTTCTTCACATTCCAGCTCCCAGCCAGCCAGTCAGTGGGGCAATTCTATTTCTGGAGAAAGAGGGGACAGCTGCCCACGCCAGCTGAGAGCTGCATTATAGGGCTAAGCAAGAGCTCATCGTGTTTCCACCATCCAACACCGCTCCTCTAACAATGGCCCATGCCAAAGCCATGTATTATGCCTATAATGGTTCTGGCCCATACCAATGCCGGGGTGGGGGGTGGGGGTGACATCCTGAGTATCTGAAGCATGTCTACTGGACTCCTCTCCTTACTCTATTCCATCTCTGACACACAGGATTAGGATACGTACTGAGATTACAGAGGCTTGTCTGGCTCTGCCAGAGGATCAGTATGCCAGATGAGATGGTTATATCCAGATGAACTGAGGTCATAGGGGCACTGAGGGTCAGAGGCACCAGTTATAGCCGACAAAGGGCCAGACATGAGACAGATTTCATGTCAACTCGTTTCATTTTAGGATTTCAATGGGAAATATACCGACTCCAACTCCATAAACGCAATTGCTGAATGCTTAACCCAAAGCACCCTCGCCGTAGACGTACATTTAAATAAATGGATCATAAACAACAAAAAGTGTTCCCTTTATCTCTTTGAAGCCATCTGTCTCACCGATGTGTCTGGCGTGGAGAAGATGTCTCGGACGTGTCTAGTCGGCTGCTTGCTTCTCTTCCTCACGGTCAGGGTGTAATTATCCACACGCTTCTTCACCATGGCTGCCTGCGAGCGCGTTAGCGTGGAGAGCAGCGCCTCCGCAGGCCCCTCCCCCAACGCCCCCGACACCAGCGTGGAAAGACCCGCATCCTGCAGCCACGCCTCCTCAAGCTCCGCCTCTGGAATGCAGAAGAGTCAGAGATAAATCAGTACCCATAGCATTTATCAGAATCTAAATGTGTATCCATCTCTATGGGAAGGACATCAACAGAGCACATCAAGTGTTGGTGTCCATTCCATTTAATATTTCCTTAGTTAAATTCCATTCAACTAGAATTGAGCCCAACTCAACACACCCTAGGTCTATAAATGGCTAAAAAGCACCATTTCCTCTTACGTAGCCTACCGTCCATACTGCCCTTCTCCAGCAAGTCCTCGTGGCCCCGATGACCATCTTCCTCAATGTTCTTCACTTCGCTCCAGTAGTCCTCCATGGAGTCCTGGGAGTCCCGTGACGCCGGCCGCTCCGGTGGGCTGGGAGGGGGAGAGGGCCTGGTCCCCCTAGAACTCATCCTGCCTAGTAGGTCTATCCCCTGGTACTGCACCTTCCTGGGGTGGGGAGGGAGGAGGTCAGTAAGTCAATAGGTTGGTATTTGGAGGTGGGGAGGAGATTGTAGGCCGTTCTTGTCATACCAGAATTGGTTTAAGTGTGAAAAACATTTCAATTTCAAAATACCAGATTCACACATTGAGCAAAAAATAAAGGCTACGTCAGACATACACTTCTCAAAACCCCTGTACTTTATAAACCGGATACACCTCGATCAGACACTAGAAACTACACTTCTCAAAACCCCTGTACTTTATAAACCATATACACACCGGATACACCTAGATCAGACACTAGAAACTACACTTCTCAAAACCCCTGTACTTTATTAACCATATACACACCGGATACACCTAGATCAGACACTAGAAACTACACTTCTCAAAACCCCTGTACTTTATTAACCATATACACACCGGATACACCTCGATCAGACACTAGAAAACTACACTTCTCAAAACCTCTGTACTTTATAAACCATATACACACCGGATACACCTCGATCAGACACTAGAAAACTACACTTCTCAAAACCCCTGTACTTAATAAACCATATACACACCAGATACACCTTGATCAGACACTAGAAACTACAGTACCAGTTATTCAATGTTTTTTTTCTTTAGTTTTACTATTTTCTACATTGTGGAATAATAGTGAAGACATCAACAATATGACATAACATATAGAAGAATCATGTTACCAAAAAATGAAAGTGTTAAACCGATCAAGAAAATATATTATATATTTGAAATTCTTCAAAGTAGCCACTTTTTGCCTTGATGACATTTTCTACATACAATGTAGAAAATAGTACAAATAAAGAAAAACCCTTGAATGAGTAGGTGTGTCTAAACTGTTGACTGGTAGGACTGACAGGAGGGGAACTCACCACTGCCCTACTGAAGACACTGGACTGGAGGAGCTAGGGGGCTAGTCTAAGAATGATCATCTTATCTTTCATTGCAAAATGAGCCCAGTATCACTTAGGCTAGCATGTCACACTGTGAATCATAGAAACCATTACGCATTCAGAAATGAATTGGAGGGGCTGAATCACCATTCCTAATAAATAAGAAAACTACTTCAGCCACTCGACCACAGTTTATATCTGTGATAAACATCTTTCTGGAGAGAGTACTCCATTATTCCCTCCTAAACACGGCATCGACTCAGAGAATCAAAACAGCAGATTCTTTAGTTTCATGAAATAACGAAAGAAGCAAATGTTTCTAAACAAACTGTAAATAATAGCGAAGTGAAACCATGTAACTTAACATGAAACTGGGCTGTAATTAACGTCTGAACTTTGGAAAACAACGATAAATACATAAAACTTGCAGGGAGGGTAATAAACAGACAATAAGACAAGCATGAAACTATTCATTAGGACAAACGCGAGTAGCGGCTGGAGCTGCTATAAGCCGTGCATGTACACGAATGCGCAGTGGGGTAAAATACTTATGTAGGACTTTAAAGTTTTCTTAAAGTCCTTTTTTTGGCGTTATCTGTACTTTACTATTTATATTATTGACAACTTTCACTCCACTAAATTCCTGACATCAAAAAGTTACATTTAGAATGTTCAGGCAGGACAGCAATCTGGTCGAATTCACACACACCTATAACACTTTGTCATCTGGCAGACTCACTAAACACAAATACTGCATTTGTAAATTACGTCTGAGTGTTGGAATTTTATGTATAACATTTACTATAACTAAATACTTCTACTCAATTTTGACAAATGAGTACTTTTTCAACCACTGTACTTAAGCACATGTTAAAACCAGAACCTTTGAGACTTTTACTCAAGTAGTATTTTACTGGGTAACCATTACTTGAGTAATTCTGTATTTAGGTACAGTGTCTTTACTTTTACTCAAGTATGACAATTGGATACTTGTACCACCCCTGTGAATGAGGGTGTTTGTGCTCCACTTCACATGTATGAGCATGTTAGGCAGAGATGGGCAACCTTGATGGGAGTGGGGGGGGGGGCACATAAAAATCACAACTCATCATGAGGGACTGCAGTGGCTCGCGGGTCTGTGTATCCATACCAACACATGCAGTCAGTGCCGGCCCCTAGCCTATTGGGGGCATTAAGTAAAATTGTTGCGGGGGTCCCAACTTGCGAGTAAAACATTTGAGTCCCTCCTCTCAACAGTGAAGATATTTATTTTCACATTTCTTGTAATCTACACATTTTGCCATGGGGCAGAGAAAATATTTTGCAGTTGAACAGATTTCCTGCAATTCTAATCATGATTTGCAGTTTTTAATATGATATTTGAGTGAGAGTGGGGGTCCCCCCATCGGTAATTTGACAACAAATTTAGATAGCTGGCTAGACTAATTTACCAGTCAGTGACTGATACAGGAGGGAAAACTGCTACCCTGGGGAAGGGTACCAAAAAATGTCTGCAGCATTGAAGGTCTCCAAGAACCCAGTGGCCTCCATCATTCTTAAAATGGAAGAAGTTTGGAAGCACCATGACTCTTCCTAGAGCTGGCCACCTGGCCAAACTGAGCAATTGGGGGAGAAGGGCCTTGGTCAGGGAGGTGCCCAAGAACCCAATGGTCACTCTGACAGAGCTCCAGAGTTCCTCTGTGGAGATGGGAGAACTTTCCAGAAGGATAACCATCTCTGCAGCACTCCACCAATCAGGCCTTTATGGTAGAGTGGCCAGACAGAAGCCGCTCCTCAGTAAAAGGCACATGACAGCCCGCCAAAAGGCACCTAAAGGGCTCTCAGACCAAGAGAAAACAAGATTCCCTGGTCTGATGAAACCAAGATTGAACTCTTTGGCCTGAATGACAGGAGTCACATCTGGGGGAGACCTGGCACCATACCTACGGTGAAGCATGGTGGTGGCAGCATCATGCTGTGAGGATGTTTTTCAGCGGCAGGGACTGGGAGACTAGTCAGGAGAGGGAAAAATGAACAGAGAAAAGTACAGAGAGATCCTTGATGAAGTCCTGAGCGCTCTGGAACAGGTTATCAGACTGGGGAGAAGGTTCACCTTCCAACAGGACAACGACCCTAACCACACAGCCAAGACAATGCAGGAGTGCCTTTAGGAAAAGTCTATGAATGTCCTTGAGTAGCCCAGGCAGAGCCTGGACTTTGAACCCGATCGAACATCTCTAGAGAGACCTAAAATAGCTGTGCAGGGACGCTTCCCATCCAGCCTGAAAGGATCTGTAGAGAAGAATGGGAGAAACTCCCCAAGTACAGGTGTGCCAAGCTTGTAGCTTCATACCCAAGAAAACTCGAGGCTGTAATCGCTGCCAAAGGTGCTTCAACAAAGTACTGAGTAAAGGGTCTGAATACTAATGTCAATGTCAAAAACTTTTATTTATTTTTTATTTATACAATAATATCTTAATACCTGTTTTTGCTTTGTCATTGTGTGTACATTGATGAGAAACAAAAAAATACATTTAATACATTTTAAAATAAGTAACAAAATGTGAAAAATGTGGTCTGAATACATTCAGAATGCACTGTCCATCATCATGCAGAGTCCATCCCCCCTCCTAAAGCCATCTCTTCCCACAGGTCTGTCTGCTTCCAGTCACAGCCAGGTTCCCATTACAACTCCTAATTACAGAGAGGCCTCGTGACATCACAGGCCTTTTAATTTCAGACAGGCAGAGTTATGATTGGTCAGGAGAGCAGCACCTTGTTGTGGCTTGTTGGCCCCTTAAACCTGTATGGCTGGGCCCGTGTCTGATGCGGTCCGATGGACCAGGTCAATGCTGGGATACGGGGTTCCTGGTCCAAAGAATGATAGGCTGGGAAAGGAACGTGGCAGAGTACCGAGGGCAGTGTCATACACACCCTTCTCTCCCCCTCTACAGCTGGAGGAGGGACATGAATAGGAGTCAAGGGGAAGGTTAAAGGGGTCTTCCTAGACCTGTAAGGGATTTCCTACTATCTACTCAGCATGCAAACCATCCCAATTTCATTCAATTCTGTTCAAATTAAATTTGTTAATTTGCTGCACAATGGACAATTTTGTTTGCAAGCCCACGTGGGGCCAAAAGCACATCAGTATTCAGGGAAAAGGTATGCCTGCTTGTTTGTATTCAAATATTGATAAGTGTGTGTGTGTGTGTGTGTGTGTGTGTGTGTGTGTGTGTGTGCCAGGAAGCTGGCCCTGGCCACACTTAGGGGGGATGTTATTGATTAGAATGATGCATGCTGGGCGTGTGGATGGCGGAACTTTGTTTTAATGGGTTTTTGTTCCCCTGGGTACCCCTCCACCCTCACACCCCTCATGTTATCACATGAGATTTCACAGAATAACATACAGGCCTACAGTATGCCGTTCATTACAGGAAGAGTAGCTAGTATGATGGGCTGTAGGGGCAAAGAATAAGCTAAGAACACTGAGGTTATGACTATCCCCATTGGTATAGGTTTAGAAACGCAGGCCTCCTCATGCACATATCATGACAATTCAAATGAACACAACCTTTTTCTAGGAATCCATGTGTGCAGAATAAAACAACAATTCCATGTGTACGGCTGGTTTGTTGACACAAAGAAATATGCTGTGCTTGTTGAAGAGCAGGTTTGGATGTGTGTGTGTGTGTGGGTGACAGCTGTTCAGCACAGAAGCATTTCGTTTGGAGGATGTATACCATTCATTCCGGTACTAATACAACTTGAAAACAACTCTTCACAGTCTCTGAACAACAGCGACGTCACCTGCGATGATGCTGGCAACTGAGGGGGCATAGGTCAGGACCAGTATACACAATACATCTTAGAAATCTTATGATCTTTAAAAACATTTTTTTTTTATCCTAGATAAGTACTTCTACTCTGAGACACTTTGTGAATACTGGCCCTGGTTGTTTTTCCTAGAACAGAGTCAATAGTAGACACACTAAGACACCTCAGTTGATTCACAGTGGTTCATCTCCAGACTCTCAAATATCAAGAAACATCTGGTTCAAACCAAAAATGAAAGAAGCCTTATTAGGTGAAATACAGAACAGTTAAGGTATGTATGACACAGACACACTTAGTTCTACCCAGCCATTTCCCCTCAGGTCATGTTAAGGAGGTTTATTAAAATACATTCAAGTTGAAGAGTAAAGAGTTTTAGATGGAGAGATTCCGAACTCAGGTGCTGGTAGTGTAGGGACAGGGTGACACCATTCCAGTGACCCATTACGTACGGTAGGCTATACTACAGTCACTATGGCTTCCTGTGATTCACTAGTACGGATACAGTGCCCATACGCCAGCGGATACAGAGAGTACCCATACGCCAGCAGATACAGAGAGTACCCATACGCCAGCAGATACAGAGAGTACCCATACGCCAGCAGATACAGAGAGTACCCATACGCCAGCAGATACAGACAGTACCCATACGCCAGCAGATACAGACAGTACCCATACGCCAGCAGATACAGACAGTACCCATACGCCAGCAGATACAGACAGTACCCATACGCCAGCAGATACAGACAGTACCCATACGCCAGCAGATACAGACAGTACCCATACGCCAGCAGATACAGACAGTACCCATACGCCAGCAGATACAGACAGTACCCATACGCCAGCGGATACAGACAGTACCCATACGCCAGCGGATACAGACAGTGCCCATACGCCAGCGGATACAGACAGTGCCCATACGCCAGCGGATACAGACAGTGCCCATACGCCAGCGGATACAGACAGTACCCATACGCCAGCAGATACAGACAGTGCCCGTACGCCAGCAGATACAGACAGTGCCCATACGCCAGCAGATACAGACAGTGCCCATACGCCAGCAGATACAGACAGTGCCCATACGCCAGCAGATACAGACAGTGCCCATACGCCAGCAGATACAGACAGTACCCATACGCCAGCAGATACAGACAGTACCCATACGCCAGCAGATACAGACAGTGCCCATACGCCAGCAGATACAGACAGTGCCCATACCACAGCGGATACATACAGTAGTCATACCACAGCAGATACATACAGTAGTCATACCACAGCAGATACATACAGTAGTCATACCACAGCAGATACATACAGTAGTCATACCACAGCAGATACATACAGTAGTCATACCACAGCAGATACATACAGTAGTCATACCACAGCAGATACATACAGTAGTCATACCACAGCGGATACATACAGTAGTCATACCACCGCAGATACATACAGTAGTCATACCACAGCGGATACATACAGTAGTCATACCACAGCGGATACATACAGTAGTCATACCACAGCGGATACATACAGTAGTCATACCACAGCGGATACATACAGTAGTCATACCACAGCAGATACATACAGTAGTCATACCACAGCGGATACATACAGTAGTCATACCACAGCGGATACATACAGTAGTCATACCACAGCAGATACATACAGTACCCATACGCCAGCGGATACATACAGTAGTCATACACCAGCAGATACATACAGTAGTCATACCACAGCGGATACATACAGTAGTCATACCACAGCGGATACATACAGTAGTCATACCACAGCAGATACATACAGTAGTCATACCACAGCGGATACATACAGTAGTCATACCACAGCGGATACATACAGTAGTCATACCACAGCTTAGGAAACCTATAGAACCATCATTCCATTCAAAAACCTTTCTCGTCCATCATGTGGGTACCGTTCCACTACAGTCAATTCAGATATAATTAATGTACTACAATCCCTAAGTCTTCAGGTGTGCTTCTTAGTAGGATATCCTAAATAAAAAATTGCTCTGAAATATCTTTCACAAAAATCAAAACATTCCATAAAAATAACTAAATGGAATTAGAAGTCATAAATCCATGACCTCTGGCTAAAAGGTGTTCTCAAAAGGAAATATCTTAGTAAATACAATACATATTCATTCACACCACCATCAATACAGACAGTCCATGTGTTAATGTTCCACTTCACAAGAATCAAATCACACACACACACACACACACACACACACACACACACACACACACACACACACACACACACACACACACACACACACACACACACACACACACACACACACACACACACGATAACATTTGAGGAGGAAAAAAAATCAGATTACCTTTCAGTTCCTCATCCAGCTCGAGAGAAGAAGGGAGCGAGTGAACTCTAGTGATCTAAAAGAGAGAGAGGTGCCTGTCTAGAGTATATAAACAAATGTGTTTGAAGCCAGGCAGGGAGAGAGAGACAGAGACAACTATCTCAGGATATCCTCCTACAGACAGAGCTTGGGTTCCACAGAGACTCATCTCTCCTCCCTCCCACACACACCTCCTCTCTTGCGCTCTCCCTCCATCCCATTCCCACTCCGCGGGGAGGCACACGAGTTTCCAGTGTCCAGCTTTCTCCCCTCCTTCCCTCACTCCCAGTCTCTTTCACCCCTCCCCTTCTCCACTCCCCTTCTCCGCTCCCCTGCCCCCCTCCCGACATATTTACTGCTTACAATTCCTCTTCTCTGCTTTAATCTTCACCAAGCCTCAACTGCCTCTTTAAAGGTCATTACATGCCCACATCTCTGCACCTCTTTCACACTCCCTCTCTTTCTGACAGATCCAGTGGAGAAAGAGTCAGAAAGACAGTGAGGGAGAGAGTCAGAAAGACAGTGAGGGAGAGAGTCAGAAAGACAGTGAGGGAGAGAGTCAGAAAGACAGTGAGGGAGAGAGTCAGAAAGACAGTGAGGGAGAGAGTCAGAAAGACAGTGAGGGAGAGAGTCAGAAAGACAGTGAGGGAGAGAGTCAGAAAGACAGTGAGGGAGAGAGTCAGAAAGACAGTGAGGGAGAGAGTCAGAAAGACAGTGAGGGAGAGAGTCAGAAAGACAGTGAGGGAGAGAGTCAGAAAGACAGTGAGGGAGAGAGTCAGAAAGACAGTGAGGGAGAGAGTCAGAAAGACAGTGAGGGAGAGAGTCAGAAAGACAGTGAGGGAGAGAGTCAGAAAGACAGTGAGGGAGAGAGTCAGAAAGACAGTGAGGGAGAGAGTCAGAAAGACAGTGAGGGAGAGAGTCAGAAAGACAGTGAGGGAGAGAGTCAGAAAGACAGTGAGGGAGAGAGTCAGAAAGACAGTGAGGGAGAGAGTCAGAAAGACAGTGAGGGAGAGAGTCAGAAAGACAGTGAGGGAGAGAGAAAGAGTCAGAAAGACAGTGAGGGAGGGAGAAAGAGGACATGGCAGTTAAATGTACCACAAGTTAAGAAATGGCTCTATTAAGGGCAAACCTAACCCATAATGAGTAATTAGGAATAGTACAAATACAGATCCCTCTTAAAACCTGGAATACAAACAACTTCAAATAAGTCTAGCTGTGCATCCCAGCTGTCCTGTTATAAGTGAACATCTTACAAAAAGCTCTGCTCAAAACAATCATTTCAATTAAATATATTTTTATTGTTTTTACATCAGATCATTACTGGAGCTCCAAAGTAATTCAAAATCAAAGATAAAATATGAATACCCTCCCCAAACAGCATATGTAGGTCAATGGTGATGGAGAAACTGGAAACATGTGGAGCTGGCCTGGTCTTGATGGATAGAAAGCAGAGCGAGGGCAGGGAGTGGGTACGGAGGTCTGTAATCGGAGTAGAAAACCAAGAGCCCTCCAATCATGACCTAATTCCTCCAAGAATGTCAACACCAGGGCCTGAGAGCCAAGGCCAGAGTCCAACAACAATACCCCCGAAAAGCATAACCATTTACACGTGTTTCGACTCACTCACTGCAGCTTTAAACATGTCCGACCAAGACCACTCTCCTGTGCAGCCAGTGGCCCACTGCTGGAAAGTAAAGTATTGGAAGCGTGCCCTTCAAAACCTACCAAAGCCACTTTGGCATCCCCTTCCTTCATAAGTGAATCAGCTAAAACCTTCTCCCAGATCTCCTACTGATTCAATTGGCCATACACTTTACGAAGCCATGAAATCAAAATCGTGCACGTGCCAAATTGCTGACTGTAGCGCATGTGTCTAAAACCTAAAGACTTTATCTTTCCAACTTTAAAACTGTGAAAATAACAACAACATGTTGATCTTAAATCAGTGTGACGGTCGAAACTAAAACTCATTTTCCTTAATAAGCCCCTGGCTAGGGGCTGGAACATCTGGCTTTCCAAAAATACACTTGGGGGTCTGGTGCATATGGTCCAGACCTGGTCACAGCTAGCATTACATTCATTCTGGTTTGTAGGCTAAAGCCCAACCAACAACTGATCCAAAGTCAGTCCGCTATTAATCATTTCCTTGACCAGTCGTACTATGGGCCTGACCTCTGTCTCTTTCTTGAACAGTTTCTTCAGTGACATTAAAAGACAAAAATGGGACTTTCCCCTTCCTACACATCTGATTATCTGAGTGGGGCTAGACGAATGATCGCCAGTTCATCTAGCTGCCATCACCATAACACCCCCTCATCAGCAAGCCCCCCCCCCCTGCTCTCATCAGCAAGGCTCTCATCAGAAGATGCATACAAGAGGCCCCTGTTACAGGTTAGTGAAGAGCAAGAGCCAATTCCCCTCTTACCGGTCACACAGCAGAGAGTCTGATCTAGCGCCGCGGGTCAGGAGCCACCATTTAGTTTGCAGACCCTCTCAACACCCTCAGATCTACCTGGGTTCACTAAGGTCATTATGGCCTCAAAGAAAAGAGATACACATGCATACATACACACACGCAACACACTAAAAAGAGGGGCTGTGAGCACAGAGCGCCCTTTTTAGTACAGGTCTGGTAAAAAGCAGGGGCATTAACAACATAACAGCAGGCTACATCCTCCAACTACAGATCAATAAAAACAAGGATGTAATGGCTGCCTCACTGATTAATACACTTGATTGGAATGTATAGGTTGCTTGAGTGGCGTTAGTGGACGGATGGGGGTTTGTATGAAGAGTGGGATACGACCCAAAACATCAGTAACGATTCATGAGTTGTATGGGGATGTTTTGGTCCAGTACCTTGATAAAAGGATGATAGGCCCTGGTCAGTGGTCACATGCTGGTCATGACATAACAAAGTGTCATCATATGTTTACTAACATCGCTGCCCATGACTAATGTCCAGCTATGGAAATCCAATGGAATACCATCTTGTGTTGTCTCCACTTTATCCAGAACTCGTGTCTTAGACTCCCGCAGCCAAAATAGCTCATGTAGTGTGTGTGGCATGAAGTCACGCCCCCCCCCACACACCATCTGTTTTGTTGATTATCCCAGCATTACATCACTGTCAAATCTGCAGTACAAATTGAAAATGGCCACCAATAATACTGTAAAATGGCCACTCATCCTTCTTCAACAAAGTACCTTTAACTGTATTTTCAAACCTGGTAGTTACATTACAAACAGCCTGTAACATCACAAGCTGATGTCAGTTATTTGGAAGGGAACGCAGTGCATGTTGTGTGTGTTATTGTTCATGGAATGAAGGTCCATTGTGAGAAACAGGCTCCTCTTGACTGCAGCAGTTACATCCTGTTTGGCCTTTTAAAAGATAGCAGGAGCCTGGTACGCCATCATTACCAAATGGCCAAAGAGCAAACTAGACATACAAAACATATCTAGCTAGACTAGAGATGTACTATTATATGAATGTTATTGGACTGTAAACTCCTGACCTGTTGACAAACAAAAAAAAATAAATGGTGAATGAAAATAAATAAGCGAAGTCATTGAAATTTGCCATAATCACATAAACAACCAAACCATATATTTAGGTAAACATTAGAACCCCCCCCATGTACAGTGTATTCTGAAAATATTCAAAACCCTTCCCCTTTTCCACATTTTGTTACATTACAGCCTTATTCTAAAATTAATGAAATACAACATTTTCCTCAATCTAGACACAATACCACATAAAAGAGAAAGCTTTTTTTTTTGCAACTTTATTAAAAAACAATAACACCTTATTTACACAAGTATTCAGATCCTCTGCTATGAGACTCAAAAATGGAGCTCATGTACATCCTGATCATCCTCAAGATGTTTCTACAACTTGGAGTCCACCTGTGGAAAATTCAAATTGATTGGACATGATTTGGAAAGGCACATACCTGTCTATAGAAGGTCACACAGTTGATAAAAAACCAAGCCATGAGGTCAAAGGAATTGGCCGTAGAGTGCTGAGACAGGATTGTGTTGAGGCACAGATCTGGGGAAGGGTACCAAAACATTTCTGCAGCATTGAAGTTCCGAGAACACAGTGGCCTCCATCATTCGTAAATGGAAGAAGTTTGGTACCACCAAGACTCTTCCTTGACTGGCCGCACGGCCAAACTGAGCAATCGGGGGAGAGTGCCTTGGTTAGGGAGGTGACCAAGAACCCAATGGTCACTCTGAAAGAGCTCCATAGTTTGTATGGAGATTAGAACCTTCCAGAAGGAAAACCACCTCTGCAGCACTCCACCAATCAGGCCTACGGTAGATTGGCTAGACGGAATCCACTCCTCAGTAAAAAGCACATGACAGCCCGCTTGGAGTTTGCCAAAAAAGGCACCTAAAGGACTCTCAGACCAAAATAAACAAGATTCTCTGATCTGAAAAAAAAAACGAGTTTTTACTCTTTAACCTCTCTGGGATCGTTCGGGACGCTAGCCACCTCACCAACAGCCAGTGAAATTGCAGGGCGCCAAATTCAAAACAACAGAAATCTCATACTTAAAATTCCTCAACCACACAAGTATTTTACACCATTTTAAAGATACACTTCTCGATAATCCAACCACAGTGTCCGATTTCAAAAAGGCTTTTCGGCAAAAGCAGAACATATCATTATGTTAGGTCAACAACTAGTCACAGAAAGCAGTCAACCATTTTCCAACCAAAGAGAGGTGTAAAAAAAAAAAAAAAAAAAACTCAAATGCCTCCAAAACATCCGGAGAAGTTGCAGAGAGCCACATCAAATAACAGAAATACTCATCATAAACTTTGATGAAAGATGCATGTTTTACATAGAATTAAAGATAAACTTGTTCTTAATGCGACCGCTGTGTCAGATTTCAAAAAAGCTTTACGGCAAAAGCACTATATTCAATAATCTGAACAGATTCAGCCACAAAAGCAAGCCATACAGTTACCCGCCAAATTGTAGAGTCAACAAAAGTCATAAATAGCAATATAAATCTTCAATTACCTTTGTTGATCTTTGTCGGAATGGACTCCCAAGAAATGTTTTGTACGATTACGTCCATATTTATGTCCAAATACCTCCGCGCGTTCAGTTCACTATTCCAAAGGCACAATGCGCGATTGCAAAATCCAGAGATCCAAAGATTTCCATTACAGTTTGTAGAAACATGTCAAACGATGTTTACAATCAATCCTTAGGGTCTTTTATAATAAATCTTCAATAATATTCCAACCGGACAATAGCGTATCATTACAGAGGAAAAAGAAGGAACAACACGCCCGCAAGACCACGCAGTAAACAACTGATTGGCCTCAGCCTAGTCCACTTGTTGAAATAGCTCTTATTCGACACCCTTCCACAATAGAAGCCTCAAACAACTTTCTAAAGACTTGACATCTGCTGGAAGCCTTAGGAAGTGCAATCTGGCCCCATAGACACAGCATATTGGATAGGCAATCACCTAAATGAAACTACAAACCTCAGATTTCACATTTCCTGGTTGGATTTGTCTCAGGTTTTCACCTGCCATAGAAGTTCTGTTATACTCACAGACATCATTCAAACAGTTTTAGAAACTTCTGAGTGTTTTCTAACCAATACTCCAAATAATATGCATATATTAGCATCTGGGACAGAGTAGCAGGCAGTTTACTCTGGGCACCTTATTCATCCAAGCTGCTCAATACTGCCCCCCTGTCACCAAGAAGTTAACCTGAATGCCAAGCGCCACATCTATAGAAAACCTGGCACCGTCCCTACAGTGAAGCATGGTGGTGGCAGCATCATGCTGTGGGGGTGTTTTTTTTTTCAGCAGCAGGGACTGGGAGACTAGTCAGGGTTGAGGGAAAGATGAACCGAGCAAAATAAAGAAAGATCCCTGATGAAAACCTGCTCCAGGGCTCTCAGGACCTCAGACTGGGGTGAATGTTCACCTTCCAACAGGACAACGACCCTAAGCACACAGCCAAGACAATGCAGGAGTGGCTTCGGGAACAAGTCTCTGAATATCCTTGAGTGACCCAGCCAGAGCCTGGACTTGAACCTGATCGAACATCTCATGAGACCTGAAAATAGCTGTGCAACGACGCTCCCCATCCAAACTGACAGAGCTTGAGAGGATCTGCAGAGAAGAATGGAAGAAACTCCCCAAATACCAAGCTTGTAGCGTCATACCCAAGAAGACTCAAGGCCGTAATCGCTGCTTCGACAAAGTAAATGGTCTGAAAACGTATGTTAAATGTGATTTCACATTTAAATGGGTTTTATTTGCAAAAAAGTATAAAAACCTGTTTTCGCTTTGTCGTTATGGGGTATTGTGTCTATATTGACGAGGGGACATTTTTTAGAGTAAGGCTGTAACGTAACTAAACGTGGAAAAAGTCAAGGGGTGTGAATACTTTCAGAATGCACTGTAAATGTGACTACGTTAAAGGTTCACCCATTTCGTAATGTTATATTGTTTTTGTGCATCTCTGAGTGATGTATCGATGCCCTGGGTCATTTCATGTTGTATTGGCGTTCAAGCAGGCAGACATCCAGTCAGTATGACAAAGCAACGTGATAAAGTCTCCCTCACTACACTGGGAGTTTCTATCAAGTTAGGCACATGAGCTCTTTTAACCGAGCCAAGTGCATTCAGTAGAACTAAAAACAGACTTTAAAAATAGTTCACATAATATAGAAATTAAATCTAACATCTGGCCAACAGGCTCAAAAAGAACAGGTTATATATACCCTGGAATGACATTTGGGGTATTTTAGGGTGACAACATTCATAGTTTTTAAAGAGCTGCTGTTTTCTGGGGCACAGGTGACCATCTGTAGCCCAAACAGGTGACCATCTGTAGCCCAAACAGGTGACCATCTGTAGCCCAAACAGGTGACCATCTGTAGCCCAAACAGGTGACCATCTGTAGCCCAAACAGGTGACCATCTGTAGCCCAAACAGGTGACCATCTGTAGCCCAAACAGGTGACCATCTGTAGCCCAAACAGGTGACCATCTGTAGCCCAAACAGGTGACCATCTGTAGCCCAAACAGGTGACCATCTGTAGCCCAAACAGGTGACCATCTGTAGCCCAAACAGATTCAGAACATCAAATGATGCTTGAGAGGCCCAATTGTAGTCTCTGTTACATGAATACACAACCACAGCCTTTAAAATCCTTTCAACCATGAGAGTTGCCTACCGGTACTGTTTTTGTCAGGCTTGCATGTCCAACTCCATCTCAGTGTGGACTACACAACATAACTGACTACAGTGGGAGTGTGTGAAAGAGAGAGAGCAGAGCGTATGTCAACTCCATAGTGATCATTTCCCTTTCAAATTCACACTGCCTCCTGCCGTGCTATACAAATAAATTATTGTAGGAGGAGGCAGTGAAACGAGGACGAAATTGACACACATACTGTCAACACTCATTTCAGACGTATCTTTTTTTCTACTTTAAGAGAGATAATCGTGTTAATTTGATATTATCCACAGAAGTATTCTGGTTGAAAGATCATCTTTACATTGTTATAGTTGTCAGGTGCAATGTTATGACTTCAGAGGCTGTTTCCAGCCAAAGGTCAGCTACAGTAACAACTAACATCTCTCCATGAAAAATGGATCTAGGTACAAAGTAGTCATTAGTCTCACAAATCACAGTCTTCTTATTGTCATTTAAAATTTTTTTTTTTTTAAATAAGACCTTCCAGTAATCCTGTCACATCAGTCAGTTAGCTCAAATTGCAGTCAAATCAAAACGACTCCCCTGACAACAAAGTTGTGAATACAGACATGGGAGGATGGAATAAATTGATCATTCACGTGCAGCATAGAATGATAAAACAATAAATCCTCCACAGCAAATAAACAATTCTTCAGCTGATAAAGCAGCCGCTCACCCTCAACGGTTTACAATAGAGTCGCTGTCAAGTGGCCAACCTCTTCCCCTTTATCAGGACAGAACAGCTTTTATAATAATCTGTGTGTGTGTGTGTAACAGTGTTGCCTCCGTCGCTCTCCTTGCCCCAACCTGGGAGACCCTCTGAACACATCAACAATCCCACAAAGCATCATTAACTATCGCTCCACAAAAGCCGCTTGTCCTTGCAGAGCAAGGGAAACAACTACATCAAGGTTTCAGAGCGAGTGATGCCACCGCTAACTAGTTAGCCATTTCACACCGGTTACAGGTGTGCAGGGTGACAGGTAGCCTAGTGGTTAGAGTGTTGGACTGGTAACCGAAAGGTTGCTGGATCGAATCCCCAAGCTGACAAGGTAAAAATCTGTTGTTCTGCCCTTGAACAAGACAGTTAGCATTCTGGGGAACAGTGGGTTGTCATTGTAAATAAGATTTTTTTCCTTAATTGACTTGCCTAGTTAAATAAAGGTTACATTAAAAAAAAAGTAGTTGTTTACTTGTGTATAGTGGCAGCCCCTCTCTCTAACCCCAAGCCCTTCAGGTATAGAAACACAGCAGAGTAGATCAGTCTTCCTCCAGTCCAGTCATAATCCACTCAGGTATAACATTACAGCCATTATAGGTGTAGATCAGCTCCTCTCTCCAACCCCAAGCCCCTCAGGTATGGAGAGCAACAATAAAGTAGATCAGCTGTTCTGGATGGCTTGGTTCTCTACCTCTGGAAGATGATGAATGCCTAAACGTCAGTCAGCATGTACAGCATCCATCTCTCACTCAGTCCTACCTGAGAGCGGAGGAGTGGAATGTGGACAGGTAGCATTGCCAAAAATGCCAGACCGGGCAGTCACTCGCTCATTTGTCTCAGTCATCATCCTATTTATTGCTAACCCATCACATTTTATCACTGGGTCGTTCCATATGAATAACTTTGACTGCACCCCTTTTGATTTGAACAAAACCTTTACATACATGTTTGCCCATGTATATAGTCAGAAAGTTATTGAATTCATATAGAATGATCCCACTGCACATTCAGGTGTTTTATTTAAAAAGGATTTATGGCAGGTATTTCAGTCCCAACATCTAGGAATGAGGTTTCAATTCCACTATGTCAACACTGAGTCAACGTGGGAAGTACTTGAGTAGTGTGCTTCGTTTCGGTCACATCTTAAGTGGTAAAGTTCAAATTCACTACATTTTCAGTGACCACGCACGCACGCACACTTAAAATTCAGTTCACCTAACCTGCTGAGTGGACAAAACAGTAGGAACACCTACCCTTTCCAGGACAAACTGACCAGGTGAAAGCTATGATCCCTTATTGATGTCACTTGTTAAATCCATTTTAAAAAATCAGTTTAGCTGAAGGGGAGGAGACAGGTTATAGAGACAAACCTCATTCTCGTTTCTGATAATCCCCATTATGAATGACCAACCTTTTCTTCCATTGTGGTTTCCTTGTAATCTGTCAGGTTATGAGTGCCTTTAGGGGACATGTTCACTCACTAGGTAATAAAAGTACTGAGCTGTATGCCGTCAGAGATAAATGGGCACACGTATCTAACCCGTCAGTCAAGTGTATCTCCCTTACCACAAAATAACACACTGCATTGCTTCACAGTGATATCTCCAATTCAACAAGGCATGCATTTCCCATGCATTTCCCATGCATTTCACAAGGTGATAAAAATGTGTCGATAGAAACAGAAAATTCTTGAAACTCTCAAATGGGTTTCGCTGGTCCATTCAGTCAGGCAGAAGAACAACAACTTCCTCAGGCTGATCACTGTGTAGTTCCTCGTCACGTTGCCCAAATACAAAACATGCTGTAAAAACGCTACAGTGAAATGGGAAGTGATTTATAGAAAAGCCACCATCCACAGCAGACTAAGCCACCATCCACAGCAGACTAAGCCACCATCCACAGCAGACTAAGCCACCATCCACAGCAGACTAAGCCACCATCCACAGCAGACTAAGCTACCATCCACAACAGACTAAGCTACCATCCACAGCAGACTAAGCCACCATCCACAGCAGACTAAGCTACCATCCACAGCAGACTAAGCTACCATCCACAGCAGACTAAGCTACCATCCACAGCAGACTAAGCTACCATCCACAACAGACTAAGCTACCATCCACAGCAGACTAAGCCACCATCCACAGCAGACTAAGCTACCATCCACAGTAGACTAAGCTACCATCCACAGCAGACTAAGCTACCATCCACAGCAGACTAAGCTACCATCCACAGCAGACTAAGCTACCATCCACAGCAGACTAAGCTACCATCCACAGCAGACTAAGCTACCATCCACAGCAGACTAAGCTACCATCCACAGCAGACTAAGCTACCATCCACAGCAGACTAAGCTACCATCCACAGCAGACTAAGCTACCATCCACAACAGACTAAGCTACCATCCACAGCAGACTAAGCTACCATCCACAGCAGACTAAGCTACCATCCACAGCAGACTAAGCCACCATCCACAGCAGACTAAGCCACCATCCACAACAGACTAAGCCACCATCCACAACAGACTAAGCCACCATCCACAGCAGACTAAGCCACCATCCACAACAGACTAAGCTACCATCCACAACAGACTAAGCCACCATCCACAGCAGACTAAGCCACCATCCACAGCAGACTAAGCCACCATCCACAGCAGACTAAGCTACCATCCACAGCAGACTAAGCTACCATCCACAGCAGACTAAGCTACCATCCACAGCAGACTAAGCTACCATCCACAGCAGACTAAGCTACCATCCACAGCAGACTAAGCTACCATCCACAGCAGACTAAGCTACCATCCACAGCAGACTAAGCTACCATCCACAGCAGACTAAGCTACCATCCACAACAGACTAAGCTACCATCCACAACAGACTAAGCTACCATCCACAGCAGACTAAGCTACCATCCACAGCAGACTAAGCTACCATCCACAGCAGACTAAGCCACCATCCACAGCAGACTAAGCCACCATCCACAACAGACTAAGCTACCATCCACAGCAGACTAAGCTACCATCCACAGCAGACTAAGCTACCATCCACAGCAGACTAAGCTACCATCCACAGCAGACTAAGCCACCATCCACAGCAGACTAAGCTACCATCCACAGCAGACTAAGCTACCATCCACAGCAGACTAAGCTACCATCCACAACAGACTAAGCTACCATCCACAGCAGACTAAGCCACCATCCACAGCAGACTAAGCTACCATCCACAGCAGACTAAGCTACCATCCACAGCAGACTAAGCTACCATCCACAGCAGACTAAGCTACCATCCACAGCAGACTAAGCTACCATCCACAGCAGACTAAGCTACCATCCACAGCAGACTAAGCTACCATCCACAGCAGACTAAGCTACCATCCACAGCAGACTAAGCTACCATCCACAGCAGACTAAGCTACCATCCACAGCAGACTAAGCTACCATCCACAACAGACTAAGCTACCATCCACAGCAGACTAAGCTACCATCCACAGCAGACTAAGCTACCATCCACAGCAGACTAAGCTACCATCCACAGCAGACTAAGCCACCATCCACAGCAGACTAAGCCACCATCCACAGCAGACTAAGCCACCATCCACAGCAGACTAAGCTACCATCCACAGCAGACTAAGCTACCATCCACAACAGACTAAGCTACCATCCACAGCAGACTAAGCTACCATCCACAGCAGACTAAGCTACCATCCACAGCAGACTAAGCTACCATCCACAGCAGACTAAGCCACCATCCACAGCAGACTAAGCCACCATCCACAGCAGACTAAGCCACCATCCACAGCAGACTAAGCCACCATCCACAGCAGACTAAGCTACCATCCACAGCAGACTAAGCTACCATCCACAGCAGACTAAGCCACCATCCACAGCAGACTAAGCTACCATCCACAGCAGACTAAGCCACCATCCACAGCAGACTAAGCTACCATCCACAGCAGACTAAGCCACCATCCACAGCAGACTAAGCCACCATCCACAGCAGACTAAGCTACCATCCACAGCAGACTAAGCTACCATCCACAGCAGACTAAGCTACCATCCACAGCAGACTAAGCTACCATCCACAGTAGACTAAGCTACCATCCACAGCAGACTAAGCTACCATCCACAGCAGACTAAGCTACCATCCACAGCAGACTAAGCCACCATCCACAGCAGACTAAGCTACCATCCACAGCAGACTAAGCCACCATCCACAGCAGACTAAGCCACCATCCACAGCAGACTAAGCTACCATCCACAGCAGACTAAGCTACCATCCACAGCAGACTAAGCTACCATCCACAGCAGACTAAGCTACCATCCACAGTAGACTAAGCTACCATCCACAGCAGACTAAGCTACCATCCACAGCAGACTAAGCCACCATCCACAGCAGACTAAGCCACCATCCACAACAGACTAAGCTACCATCCACAGCAGACTAAGCTACCATCCACAGCAGACTAAGCCACCATCCACAGCAGACTAAGCTACCATCCACAACAGACTAAGCTACCATCCACAGCAGACTAAGCTACCATCCACAACAGACTAAGCCACCATCCACAACAGACTAAGCTACCATCCACAACAGACTAAGCTACCATCCACAACAGACTAAGCTACCATCCACAACAGACTAAGCTACCATCCACAGCAGACTAAGCTACCATCCACAACAGACTAAGCCACCATCCACAGCAGACTAAGCTACCATCCACAACAGACTAAGCTACCATCCACAACAGACTAAGCTACCATCCACAACAGACTAAGCTACCATCCACAGCAGACTAAGCCACCATCCACAGCAGACTAAGCTACCATCCACAACAGACTAAGCCACCATCCACAGCAGACTAAGCTACCATCCACAGCAGACTAAGCCACCATCCACAACAGACTAAGCTACCATCCACAACAGACTAAGCTACCATCCACAGCAGACTAAGCCACCATCCACAGCAGACTAAGCCACCATCCACAACAGACTAAGCTACCATCCACAACAGACTAAGCTACCATCCACAGCAGACTAAGCCACCATCCACAGCAGACTAAGCCACCATCCACAACAGACTAAGCTACCATCCACAACAGACTAAGCTACCATCCACAGCAGACTAAGCCACCATCCACAGCAGACTAAGCTACCATCCACAGCAGACTAAGCTACCATCCACAGTAGACTAAGCTACCATCCACAGCAGACTAAGCTACCATCCACAGCAGACTAAGCCACCATCCACAGCAGACTAAGCCACCATCCACAGCAGACTAAGCCACCATCCACAGCAGACTAAGCCACCATCCACAGCAGACTAAGCCACCATCCACAGCAGACTAAGCTACCATCCACAGCAGACTAAGCCACCATCCACAACAGACTAAGCCACCATCCACAGCAGACTAAGCCACCATCCACAGCAGACTAAGCCACCATCCACAGCAGACTAAGCTACCATCCACAGCAGACTAAGCTACCATCCACAGCAGACTAAGCCACCATCCACAGCAGACTAAGCCACCATCCACAACAGACTAAGCCACCATCCACAACAGACTAAGCTACCATCCACAGCAGACTAAGCCACCATCCACAGCAGACTAAGCTACCATCCACAGCAGACTAAGCTACCATCCACAGTAGACTAAGCTACCATCCACAGCAGACTAAGCTACCATCCACAGCAGACTAAGCCACCATCCACAGCAGACTAAGCCACCATCCACAGCAGACTAAGCTACCATCCACAGCAGACTAAGCCACCATCCACAGCAGACTAAGCCACCATCCACAGCAGACTAAGCTACCATCCACAGCAGACTAAGCCACCATCCACAACAGACTAAGCCACCATCCACAGCAGACTAAGCCACCATCCACAGCAGACTAAGCCACCATCCACAGCAGACTAAGCCACCATCCACAGCAGACTAAGCTACCATCCACAGCAGACTAAGCTACCATCCACAGCAGACTAAGCCACCATCCACAACAGACTTCTCCTGTGACATCAACACACTTCACAAGTGAAGTCACTGAACATGGATATGGTAAATTCCATGAGAAAAAAAAGACCCAAGAGTTTTTGGAAAACGTGGTCGCTTCCAAAAAAAAGAAAGAGGTTTTACCGTAATTCTGTTAGCAAAATACACATCTGCACAGTACTTCCAGTGAATGTGTTTTTGTGAAATGTTCAGTGTAAATTGTATAAAGTAATCCTTGTCCATAGAGTTTGAAAACCAAATGGTTTTTGTTTGGCATTCATTTTAATGCGAAAAATCGGAGTCTCCGTTATCAACTGTTCTAGTTGTATTTTATCCAGGCCACTAAAGCCTGTGCTTTTGGGAGTGGGTTAATTTATTTTAATGAGAGCTCAGCTTTCTTTATTAATTAGCCCACTTTAGTAATCATTTGACCCATAATTTCAAATGAATCTCCCAATCTAGAGGGCACAGCTGGACACACCACCACGACTAGGCTACCCTGGGGTGGCAGGGTAGCCTAGTGGTTAGAGCGTTGGACTAGTAACCGGAAGGTTGCAAGTTCAAACCCCCTGAGCTGACAAGGTACAAATCTGTCGTTCTGCCCCTGAGTTAACCCACTGTTCCTAGGCCGTCATTGAAAATAAGAATTTGTTCTTAACTGACTTGTCTAGTTAAATAAAAGGTCAATAAAAATCATGGAATTGCCAACAACTAGTCATCCATTCCAGTAACTAGTCATCCATTCCAAACAGTCAAACCACCAACAGTCACCCAATATGGATGTTTATAGATTTCAGTCGTGTTTGTTCCAAAACATCTCCGTTAGCCTAACAGCACAGTCTGCAACCATACCAATATAGCAATAACCCTAATCACCACAGCAGCGGTTGCAAGACAGCAAAGTGCCTGTCTTTCACCAGCTACAATAGGCACAGTCATGGGGAGACACCCGTGTGCCAAGGGTTACCATTGTGTGTCTGACAACTCAATGGAGGGTAAGCTTTGAAAATAATCCTGCCAGTGACCCAAATGCACAAACCCACGTGCTGGTCCCAAAACAAAAAAGGTGCACAGAGTGCATTATTGTGCACACACAGCTCTAGCCTGTGGGAGGGGATGATGTCACCTGGGAGTGAGAGACACATGATCCCAGTGTACAGCAGCGCTCTCAGTGTGGTGAAGGTGGATCCTCTCTGTGTCCATCTGATTTCTCTGTGTTCAATTATTTTGTGCCACTTTTCTGTTTTTTATCATCAGTCGTGTTGGTGGGTCCAGCTGTGCCCTCTAGATTGGGAGATTAATTTGAAAGTATGGGTCAAATGATTACTAAAGTGGGCTAATTAATAAAGAAAGCCGAGCTCTCATTAAAATAAATTAACCCACTCCCAAAAGCACAGGCTTTAGTGGCCTGGATAAAATACAACTAGAACAGTTTAAACTGCTGAAGCAGCAAGTGTGTCCTTAAAATGTCAATGAATTGTCCTGATGTTGTCACCAGTTAATCTGGCAAACCTGATTCCAGAGAGAATTCTATCAGTTGAAACAAAGCGAGCTCCCTGCCACTGTTTCGATAAAAAGCTTAAGGATGGTGCCTCCTGAGTGGCCCAGCAGTCTGAAGCACATTGCAGTGCTTAAGGCATCACTACAGGGCAGGGTTTGATCCCAGGCTGTGTGACAGGGGGCCATGACCGGAAGACCCATGAGGCAGTGCACAATTGGCCCTACGTTGACAGGTTAGGGAAGGGTTTGGCTGGCCGGGATTTCCTTGTCCCATCGCACTCTAGCAACTCCTTGTGGCGGGCCGGACACCTGCAAGCTGACTTGGTCGACAGTCGTTTCCTCCAACACATTGGTGCGGTTGGCTTCCGGATTAAGCAAGCAGTTCGATTTGTCAGGGTCGTGTTACGGAGGACGCATGACTCTTGACCGTCGCCTTTCCCGAGTCTGTAGGGGAGTTGCAGCGATGGGACAAAGACTAACTACCAATTGAATATGACAACAACAACATAATTAAGGAGAAATGTAACCACTGCAAGGACTGACCATCCACGATTTTGACATTTGAGGCTATACGGTGTTTGTTTACATGAACTTTGTTTACAAACATTGGAGTAAAACAAGCTCATATTTTGGATGAAAGTTGTAATAATATCAGTCTGATCAGTGAAAGTACTGTAACGTACATCATAAGGGCCATTACTATAAGTGATGTTGCCTACTGTATGTTCTGATACCCTTTTATAAAACAGCAGAGGGAGAGAACCACCATGTTCTCCATTATCTAACCTTGTACTGGTAGTCAAAGCATCATTCCATGTGAAAATATGTGGCCCGTTTTGTCTTAACACATTACTGACATCAGATTATTATGTTCACCCAACATATTCTTACAATTTTCACCACAGAAACATTTGATAATCTTTCACACTAAAAAAATTATTTCAACATAAATTCATTCAAGAGCAATACTGAGAAGCTATAATATCCCAAGGGTAAACAATTTTTTGGCATGGCACACCAAAAGAGGCTAGCTCCCCTGTCGGTGCCTGACCCCGGGTAGCTCGTGGCTGACATCACCCGTCAATGACACACACAAGTACACACACAGGACAAGCAGCCACACAGAGCGTCTGGGCAAACTGCATGCTGGGAGGACAGCTGTTCGGAGGTTGTTCAGGTGGGGCAACACAGTGGAACATACGGTCAGTACAGACCATGTCGTACCTACTACAGTACAGGTCAACAGCTATCTCACATATCATTGGAAAGAGAGTGAATTGTTAAGAAAGTGTTCAAATAACAGAACATCTAGTCAATGGCGTGTGAGAGTTAATTTCTTACTCAAGAACAGATTTAGATATACTTAGGTCTTTAAAAATAATTGTAAGGATATTTTATCTATATTATTTTAGCCTAACATTTCTATAGGTCTAATGTAGTATATATTTCCCTTAATGTAATGAATTAATGGTTAGAATGGAGGAAAGAGGCTGGGAAATGTTGTGTGAAGTCTAAATTTACAGCACAGTGGTTACTTCCCAGGAACCATAACAAACAGGGGACTCCATCAATAAACATTCCAGTTCAATGCCAGATGAGTGTAGCCCTGCAAACCTTAACACACACACAGCTAGGTGAAGTGACCTGGCAGTTCAATCAGTCTACAGTCCTATTCACTCGGCACAAAACAGAGGAAAACAGACTTAAACAAGGCCTACCGGAACTTGTCTAATAACAAACACACATTTTTGTTTTCTGTTGCAAAATGTTTTGCTACGGTGTGCCCTAATGAATACGACTCCGCAATCCTAGATGATTGGCTTGTTAAATCCACCACTGGAGACATGGTGAAACCTGAACAATTTCTTATTCCTTTTGTTTGTGTGCGTCTATATAAAAAAATATAGCTATTTATAATTACACATAATGACAGTTGTTATGTTCAATGGCCGTACCCAGACATAATCAGCTATATAAATGTCCCCTTGTGCTCTGTGCAGTGCCTGCCAAGTGACTGCCTGCAAATTGAGAGTTGTTGGACTCACCTGAAAGTCAACCCAGCCAGAGTGAGCTATACCTCTCCATCTGAACAATAGGCAAGTTCATTTGAATGTCCCGGGTGGGCAGAATTTATACATTTTAGACCCTTCCATTGGTCCTTAAGTGAAATCTCCACCCACCGGGGGCACTGGGCCATAAAAAAACAACTCGCCCATTAGTAATAGGTCATTAACCAATCACATTCAGCAAATCAAGTGCAGAGGGAGTTTCCTTTGAATCCATTTTCCCATTCACCGTGTTTGTGGTGGTCATAAACTGGATCATACCGTCAAAAGTAGCTGAGCATCCACTCTGGAAATGTAAACAATGTCTAAAAATAAACTAACATGAAGTACCCCTTTTTTTATTTCATATTTATGTTGAATATATTAATGTCAAAAAAAATATTCAGAATCTTGACATATTCCATCTTATCACCAATATGTCGATCATGTACAGTTAATGAATCATATTTTTACATGAGGCATGTAGGCTTATAGGTCTTAAAACGGGATTAAAATGGCCACTTTCATCATGATTTTCTTAAATGGTTTGTGACTCAAATGAAAAAACAACATATCAAATATGCTTCCTACCAAGTTTGATTCTATGAGAGAATTGCCAGAACAATCTGTGATATCCAAACAATGTTCAGGCTTTCCTGGTGTAGAAATGCTCAAATCCTGATCTCGTGACCCATCAGAAGCTATAATGTAAAACTGACGTCAGATCAGTGCCAGCAGGCAACATCATCCTGCAAATGTGCAGTTAATGCATCCAATAGGCTAAGAACGTATTTTAAAAGGCACGTCTGTTTGATAGGCTACACTTGAAAATCACTTCAAGTCTTAAGCGTGTCAGAACTGTGTCACATACCGTATGTGGTGCTATGCAGAAACCAACAAGACACTTCAGCAGAAACCAACGCAATAATTCCAGAAACATCTTCAAAGCTTTTTGTATAGAGCTAGGCTACTCACCATCACCGCCAGTAGCGAGGCAGTACACTTCTGACAGCAGAGACTTAACATTTAAAGTCCCAATTTCCCACGCTCTCGCTCTCAAAGCGCTTTACCCAGTCATATTTGTTTGAACGTTATATCAATGGATACACAATAACAAACTAGTTAAACAGGTAACATACATTTGTTCATTTATCTTGCAGCTTTTCCATCAATAAAGTGCCAGTTACCTGCAAGGAGAGTGTCTTGGAGGCGCATAGCCCTCATCCACCAAATGTATCCTGGACTGTGCGTATGAATGATATGCTGTTAAAATGACACTGCACGAGTCTTTCATTTCCATCGCTCACCGCCAAAATATCATACCAAAGTAAGCGCCTAGCTACTGTTAACCAGCGGGGTTGAGTGTTGCCTACTTTGCATTGGCACACGCTACGCTACCCTTGACAGAAAATGAATGAAGGAATCGACCGCTCCTACTCTCATGCCTACTCGCGGTGAAACCCGACACCACGGCTCGAGAGGACAACCCAGTGGAAGTCGGTCTTATTTGCATAAAACATCTCACTTCCACATGTAAATGAAATAGGCCTTTGGGCAAATGTCAACATTATTAAATGTGTTTATTTTATCTCATTCTTCAGCCTTGTATTGTTCTAAACCAAATAGCTAAATAAAATCATTGGCTGAGTGACAGAATGTGAAAGGTCAGTGGGGATTTTGTATGCCCCCTTGTCTCCATCCTACCCATCTTCATTCTGTTTTTATGTGTATAGTTGCTTTGTTGACATTCAGTCAGTTGAGAGATTACAGAAACTGACCACCTCACCAGAGGAATATTCATTAGTCATATTCCCTTGCAAAGCGTTTCCTCTGTTGCAAAACGGTTTGCCATCGAAACCATTTACTCCAAATGGAAAATGTTTTACAACAACAACAAAAAATTCTATTGGAAAAATTAATGTAGCAAAGGTCTCTCACAGTTTGTTTCTGTTTACTTCAGTTCGGTTCCTCAAGTAAATGGCAAACAAAACATTTAGCAATGGAATTCGACAAATGAATTCACCCCAATCTCTGTCATTGTGCTGCTAGAGCTCAGGTAATGGGGAAAGTCTCTACCATCCCATACAACTTGAATAAGGAGTGGTGAAGTTACCTGATAGGTAGTAACCTTTGTGTCAATGGTACTGACCAACAGTGACATCTAGAGCCCTGTGTTTTGTGCAATAATGTGACATGCTTGGATTTTGACATTTTATTCGTAGATGTTCGTCAAACTGTCCCCTTTTCTTTTTCAGTCAGATGGTTCAGCACCGTCCTCAGACAATTGCTTTCATTTTTGGTGTAATTCTCATTTCTGTATAAGGTTTAAAATACAGGATACAATCTTGCTTTGTCACATGATTGCACAAAACACAGGGCCTTGCATAGCCTATAATCTGTCCAATGGTGTCATAATGAGAGGTCCATGTGGGGTGGTTCCCCTCATTCAGCACACTGATCTGATAGGTAGTGACCAACAGTGAATTCATACAGTATAACTCATATAACCTGGTCAATTTTAAATGTACAGACCTCAACAATGGGGAGACCTAATGAACTAAATGTGTCTCTACCAAATGGAGTAGCTAACCTGGGCCACGTGTTGTAACAATGTAAAAAGTTATAATTGAATATTCTCTGAATCTTCTCAGCACATTGTTTGTATTTTCATCCCAACTGAGTAATGCTGGCGTTTTGCCATGTTCTGAATAGAAATGAAAGGGATAACAGGCGTCTTGTGCTTTGGCATTTCTGTTGGGAGGGAGATAGTCTCCACGCTCGCTACATAGTATAGGGGTTAGATTTAAAAACATGTTTTTATCCCTTTGGTACTATTTTCACAACTCTTAGTACAAAAAACAGATCATCAAAAGGCTGTTGTTTTTTTAACTTTAAGAACATTTTACAATTGATAAGTACAACACACAAAATCACACAGTAATGTCACACAGTAATGTTTTCACCAAACCTAATCAGTGTTTCATCTAGAAATACCTTTCATATAAAGTCATTGCCTTTCACAATGAAAATGCTCACAATATTTTTCATATGATTCTCTTATCATTAAAACTAAAATATCAGAATTTTTGGGACAAATCACTCGCTCAATGCTAAACCTCTTTTAGATGTAATAATGTGTCTATTGAGCAAGTTGAGGAGACTGCTGGGTGTATCGCTAGATAGCAAGCCTTTATGGTCAGAACATATAGGCTCAATGGTTGCTAAAATGGGAAGAGGTCTGTCCATGATAGGGCGTTGCTCTGCCTTCTCGACATGTCAGTCGAGCAGACAGGTCCTAGATCCTAGTGATGGTGCTTGATTTTGCTGTGAACCATCACACGGATATCTTTGTTGATGAAGCGGGCTTCAACCTGGCCAAAACTCTGCGCCATGGGCGAACCTCATCGGGTAACGGGCGACCATCCAAGTGCCTGGAAACCGTGAGGGAAACATCTCCATGTGCACAGCTATCACCGAAGATGGTGTGGTAGGACTTAGGCCATTACTTGGATCCTACAACATTGCACACTTTCTCAAGGAAATTGAGCAGGCCTGTCAAGGTGAAGGGGTCACCTATGTCATTGTGTGGGACAATGTCATGATCCACCATGCACAGGTGGTTCAGGCATGGTTTCGGGCCCATCCCCGATTCGTGACCCTATACCTGCCCCCATACTCTCCTTTCCTTAACCCTATTGAGGAGATTTTACAGAATGGAGGTGGGAGGTGTACGAGCGCCGTCCCGTCCCCATGAGTGTGCCACCCTCCTGGCCATGGATGGGCATGCGAGGACATCAATGCAGACCAATGTCAAGCTTGGATTCGCGCTGCCAAAGGTTTTTCGCGCAGTGCATGAACAATGAGGACATTCACTGGGATGTGGATGAGAATTTATGGCCAAATGCTCAAGACAGGCTTGATGCAAATGAATGTGTGCTAAACATTGTTTTATTTTCATGAATTGAATTTCTTAAATTGAATTTCTTCCATTTCATTACAGACAGTACACCTATGTTGTGATTAAATCTGAAAAATAAAATTCTATTTGCATATATGCTTGTAGAGGATGTCTTCATTGAGCACACCTTTGATTACACATTGGAAAGATATTGTGGAAATTATAGATTTGTTGGGTAAGTCTATTGCCTAATGGGATAACTGTAATTTATAGTACTGTACTTATAAGGGCGATTTGAAACGCGTATGTTGCATTGTTTGCTATTGGATTAACTGGTAGTTAATAAAACAACAACAATTAAAAAAATATAATTATGTTGTGTTTTGGTGATTTAACCAATGTTCTCATTACTCATTACTTCCAGTTCTCTGCTGCCAATGACTGGAACGAACTACAAAAATCTCTGAAACTGGAAACACTTATCTCCCTCACTAGCTTTAAGCACAAACTGTCAGAGCATCTTACAGATTACCGCACCTGTACATAGCCCACCTATAATTTAGCCCAAACAACTACCTCTTTCCCAACTGTATTTAATTAATTCATTTATTTTGCTCCTTTGCACCCCATTATTTTTATTTCTACTTTGCACATTCTTCCATTGCAAAACTACCATTCCAGTGTTTTACTTGCTATATTGTATTTACTTTGCCACCATGGCCTTTTTGCCTTTACCTCCCTTCTCACCGAATTTGCTCACATTGTATATAAACTTGTTTATACTGTATTATTGACTGTATGTTTGTTTTACTCCATGTGTAACTCTGTGTCGTTGTATCTGTCGAACTGCTTTGCTTTATCTTGGCCAGGTCGCAATTGTAAATGAGAACTTGTTCTCAACTTGCCTACCTGGTTAAATAAAGGTGAAATAAATAAAAATAATAAATAAATCAATTACATTTCACAATAGATGTATATTTTGAATCAATGGTTGTTTGATGAGAGATCTTTACAATCCAAATGAACGCACAATTACAGGTTTTGAATGAAATACTGGCTGCATTACAAGTGTGACCAGTTTGGAGTTTTGTACATTTTTTTTTTATCATTATGAAAACAGTACCAAAGTGATTTTTTTTAAAACTAACAAACACATCTTCTGTAGCCCGGTGACTTACATAACTGAGGCACTATGCAGGGGAATTCAGGGAAGTGGAGGACTATCGCAGTGAGGCACGTTGGCTGATTGGCACATTTCCTCATTCACCTAAGAGCCCTCATCTTTGCTTCCCTCTGAAGAGATTCAATGTAGCCTATGAATGTGCTATTTGCAGCAGTAAACAACAGGATCATTAATGTTTATACAGTCATTGGAATGCATGTAAAAACTGGAAGTTACAGTGTCTCGAGAGTCAGTATTGGACAAAGGAAATCCTACTAATAATTTTTGCAATACCTTCAATGACACTGTAGATTGAGATACATTGTAATTGTCAGCCACCCTAGCCTCCACAACAACCCTTATAATCCCTGTTGAAATCTTAATGTGAACTGTAGACAGATCCCATTTAGGTGGATAGATAGCCCTCCTATCTGACAATCCGAGGATTTGGCAGGACTCCCAGTTGATGTTACTGGAAAATAAGTCATCTTGGTTGGTGTGTTTCTGAGCTCCAATCATATTTCCTAAGACATTGTTCTCTTCTTCCCGATGAAGTTCAAAGGTCTTGGGCAATAAAGATTGGCATGTACCTTGTTGACTTATTGGGGATAGTGAAAAGATAAAGTGTAAGATAATTTCAACGTTTCTCAGTGTATCTATGGCAGGGAGAGACAGTCCTTTATATCCGGGTATTTCATCTCTGCTATCCAACGGGTAACAGGATAGAGCAACATTTTTAGGCACTGAAAGCTATACGACGATGAGGCGCAGCAAAAAAAAAGAAGAAATGTTCTGTAGAGCAAAGATGCTATCTGGTGTTTTGCAGTAACTCAACCTGTTCCAGTCTCAAGGTGTAACGTTAGCTTTCAGATAGTTTTGTTTACCTTCAACCTCCCCCATTTTTGTCCCAGCAGGCGAAGAGGAGCCTCACTGATCCCCCCTTCATTCATTCAAACCAAAACATTTCCTTTTAGGGCTGAGCAACACCTCAGTAAAAACATGTCCATTGATGTGCGACCCGTCTGTCGCCCTGCCCTGTACGAGGCAGTGGTTTGTGGGTAATGATAGAGGGCCGCAAGTCGAGGACAGCTGGAGACGAACAAGCTGCTGACTGTGTCAGAGCTACTATAGCGTGTGTGTGTGAGTGAGTGAGTGAGTGAGTGAGTGAGTGAGTGAGTGAGTGAGTGAGTGAGTGAGTGAGTGAGTGAGTGAGTGAGTGAGTGAGTGAGTGTGTGTGTGTGTGTGTGTGTGTGTGTGTGTGTGTGTGTGTGTGTGTGTGTGTGTGTGTGTGTGTGTGTGTGTGTGTGTGTGTGTAAGGGTGTGTGCATGGAATGGTGTTGAGAGAACTGGGAGTGTAGAAAGCCGAACATAAGCCACAGACATGATAAATCGTTGAGACAGTGGCCCTTGGTCAGACTAAGCTGCCAACATAGACAAATATGACCATACTGTAAAGTACCAACAAGTGACTTTTGAAATAAAGTAGGGGTAAATATTACTTTAGGACATGGGGATATGTACATTCCAAGATGTGTTTTTAGGCCAGCTACGTTCATTTCTCAGTTCTTGAGATTTATTCGATCAGGCAGCTTAAAATGTCAACCATTTTCGGGTGGAGAGAATATTAATGTCTTTGTTGACATGTCGAGGAAAGCAAAAATTGTGAGCCAGCACATAAATGATTCAGACAAATGGTTTTGATTGCAATTAAACCACAGCCCATCTGACGTGCTCGACTGTGTGAGTCATCTAAATCTGTGCTTGTCTATATTTGTATTTTGTATTCATTATGGATCCCCATTAGCTGCTACCAAGGCAGCAGCTACTCTTCCTGTGGTCCAGCAAAATTAAAGCAGTTTATACATTTTTAAAAACATTACAATACATTCACAGATTTCACAACACACTGTGCCCTCAGGCCCATACTCCACCACGACCACATATTTGTAGTACAAAATTCCTGTGTACGTGTGTGCCAATTGCAATTTTTCAGAGTCGCTTTTTGTGGCACCTGACCACAAGACTGAACAATAGTCCAGTTGCGACTAAACTAGGGCCTGTAGGAACTGCCTTGTTGATAGTGCTGTTAAGAAGGTAGAACCTAGGGCCTGTAGGAACTGCCTTGTTGATAGTGCTGTTAAGAAGGTAGAACCTAGGGCCTGTAGGACCTACCTTGCTGATAGTGCTGTTAAGAAGGTAGAACCTAGGGCCTGTAGGACCTACCTTGCTGATAGTGCTGTTAAGAAGGTAGAACCTAGGGCCTGTAGGACCTACCTTGCTGATAGTGCTGTTAAGAAGGTAGAGCAGGGCTTTATTATGGACATACGTCTCCCCATCTTAGCTCCTGTTACTCCAACCAGTTTAGTCACCTCAACATGTTCAATTTCCACATTATTTATTACAAGATTTAGTTGAAGTTCAAGGTTTAGTGAATGATTTGTCCCAACTACAATGTTTTTAGTTTTAGAAATATTTAGGACTAATTTATTCCTTGCCACCCACTCTAAAACGAACTGCAATGCTTTGTTATTTCAGTCGCTGTGGTAGCTGACATGTATAGATAGAGTTGAGTCATCCAAATGCATAGACACACTTTACTCAAAGCCAATGGCAGGTCATTAATAAAGATTTTTTAAAGTAAGGGGCCTAGACAGCTGTCGTGGGGAATTCCTGATTCTACCTGGACTATGTTGGAGAACACTCTCTGTGTTCCGTTAGACATGTAACTCTTTATCCACAATATAGCAGGGGGTGTAAAGCCATAACACATACTTTGTGCCTTGGCAGGAACTAATGTGGATCCTTAATAAACTCCAGGAAGAGTAGCTGCTGCCCTGGCAGGAACTAATGTGGATCCTTAATAAATACAAAATGCAAATATCCCAAACAGTCTGTCCAATCTTGCCCCTTGCAAACTAAAAATGGGGAAAAGACCCCTGGTGTAATCATTCCATAGACATCCCCTCACACAACACCGGTGTGGTTTATATAAACTCTGCAAAAAAAGAAACATCCCTTTTTCAGGACGCTGTCTTCAAAGATAATTCGTAAAAATCCAAATAACGTCACAGATCTTCATTGTAAAGGGTTGAAACACTGTTTCCCATGCTTGTTCAATGAACCATAAACAATTAATGAACATGCACCTGTGGAATGGTTGTTAAGACACTAACAGCTTACAGACGGTAGGCAATAAATGTCAAAGTTATGAAAACTTAGGACACTAAAGAGGCCTTTCTACTGACTGTGAAAAACACCAAAAGAAAGATGCCCAGGGTCCCTGCTCATCTGCGTGAACATGCCTTTTTCCCCCATTTTTTTATAGGTGGGCTATGTACAGGTGCAGTAATCTGTGAGCTGCTCTGACAGTTGATGCTTAAAGCTAAACGTGCCTTAGGCAGGCTGCAAGGAGACATGAGGCCTGCAGATGTGGCCAGGGAAATAAATTGCAATGTCCGTACTGTGAGACGTCTAAGACAGCACTACAGGGAGACATGACGAACAGCTGATCATCCTCACAGTGGCAGACCACGTATAACAACACCTGCGCAGGATAAGTACATCCGAACATCACACCTGCGGGACAGGTACAGGACGGCAACAACAACTGCCCAAGATACACCAGGAACGGACAATCCGTCCATCAGTGCTCAGACTGTCTGCAATAGGCTGAGAGAGGCTGGAATGAGAGCTTGTAGGCCTGTTGTAAGGTAGGTCCTCACCAGACATCACCGGCAACAACGTTGCCTATGGCACAAACCCACTGTCTCTGGATAAGGCAGGACTGGCAAAAAGTGTTCTTCACTGAAGAGTTTCGGTTTTGTCTCACCAGGGGTGATGGTCGGATTCGCATTTATCGTCGAAGGAATGAGCATTACACCGAGGCCTGTACTCTGGAGCGGGATCGATTTGGAGGTGGAGAGTCCGTCGTGGTCTAGGGCGGTGTGTCACAGCATCATCTGACTGAGCTTGTTGTCATTGCAGGCAATCTCAATGCTATGCGTTACAGGGAAGGCATCCTCCTCCCTCATGTGGTACCCTTCCTGCAGGCTCATCCTGACATGACCTTCCAGCATGACAATGCCATCAGCCACACTGCTCGTTCTGTGCGTGATATCCTGCAAGACAGGAATGTCAGTGTTCTGCCATGGCCAGCAAAGATCTCGGATCTCAATCCCATTGAGCACGTTTGGGAGCTGTTGGATCAGAGTGCTAGGGCCATTCCCCCCAGAAATGTTTGGGAACTTGCATGTGCCTTGGTGGGAGAGTGGGGTAACATCTCACAGCAAGAACTGGCAAATCTGGCAAATCATGAGGAGGAGATTCACTGCAATACTTAATGCAGCTGGTGGCCACACCAAACACTGACTGTTACTTTTGATTTTGACCCCCCTTTGTTCAGGGACACATTATTCCATTTCTGTTAGTCACATGTCTGTGGAACTTGTTCAGTTTATGCCTCAGTTGTTGAATCTTGTTATGTTCATACAAATATTTACACATGTTAAGTTTGCTGAAAATAAACGCAGTTGAGAGTGAGAGGATGTTTATTTTTTTGCTTTTGCTGAGTTTATGACAGAACACCGGTGTGGTTTATATATCTGTATCACAGAACACCGATGTGGTTTATATATCTGTATCACAGAACATCTGTGTCCGGAACATTCTGTTAGGAGGAGCCGTGGAACATGAAGACACCTGGAGTAGACATACAGTGGGGAGAACAAGTATTTGATACACTTCCAATTTTGCTGGTTTTCCTACTTACAAAGCATGTAATTTGGTCTGTCATTTTTATCACAGGTACACTTCAACTGTGAGAGATGGAATCTAAAACAAAAATCCTGAAAATCACATTGTATGATTTTTAAGTAATTAATTTTCATTTTATTGCATGACATAAGTATTTGATTACCTACCAACCAGTAAGAATTCCAGCTCTCACAGACCTGTTAGTTTTTCTTTAAGAATCCCTCCTGTTCTCCACTCATTACCTGTATTAACTGCACCTGTTTGAACTCGTTACCTGTATAAAAGACACCTGTCCACACACTCAATCAAACAGACTCCAACCTCTCCACAATGGCCAAGACCAGACAGCTGTGTAAGGACATCAGGGATAAAATTGTAGACCTGCACAAGGCTGGGATGGGCTACAGGACAACAGGCAAGCAGCTTGGTGAGAAGGCAACAACTGTTGGCGCAATTATTAGAAAATGGAAGAAGTCTGGGGCTCCATGCAAGATCTCACCTTGTGGGGCATCAATGATCATGAGGAAGGTGAGGGATCAGCCCAGAACTACACGGCAGGACCTGGTCAATGACCTGAAGAGAGCTGGGACCACAGTCTCAAAGAAAACCATTAGTAACACACTACGCCTTCATGGATTAAAATCATGCAGCGCACGCAAGGTCCCTCTGCTCAAGCCAGCGCATGTCCAGGCCCGTCTAAAGTTTGCCAATGACCATCTGGATGATCCAGAGGAGGAATGGAAGAAGGTCATGTTGTCTGATGAGACAAAAATAGAGCTTTTTGGTCTAAACTCCACTCGCCGTGTTTGGAGGAAGAAGAAGGATGAGTACAACCCCAAGAACACCATCCCAACCGTGAAGCATGAAGGTGGAAACATCATTCTTTGGGGATGCTTTTCTGCAAAGGGGACAGGACGACTGCACCGTATTGAGGGGAGGATGGATGGGGCCATGTATCGCAAGATCTTGGCCAACAACCTCCTTCC
The DNA here is from genome assembly GCF_023373465.1 of Oncorhynchus keta. Classification (NCBI taxonomy): domain Eukaryota; kingdom Metazoa; phylum Chordata; class Actinopteri; order Salmoniformes; family Salmonidae; genus Oncorhynchus; species Oncorhynchus keta. The sequence continues at coordinate 72,090,616 of NC_068448.1, forward strand.
CTCAGTAAGAGCATTGAAGATGGGTCGTGGCTGGGTCTTCCAGCATGACAACGACCCGAAACACACATCCAGGGCAACTAAGGAGTGGCTCCGTAAGAAGCATCTCAAGGTCCTGGAGTGGCCTAGCCAGTCTCCAGACCTGAACCCAATAGAAAATCTTTGGAGGGAGCTGTAAGTCCGTATTGCCCAGCGACAGCCCCTGAACCTGAAGGTCTGTATGGAGGAGTGGTCCAAAATCCCTGCTGCAGTGTGTGCAAACCTGGTCAAGAACTACAGGAAACGTATGATCTCTGTAATTGCAAACAAAGGTTTCTGTACCTAATATTAAGTTCTGCTTTTCTGATGTATCAAATACTTATGTCATGAAATAAAATGCAAATTAATTACTTAAAAATCATACAATGTGATTTTCTGGATTTTTGTTTTAGATTCCGTCTCTCACAGTTGAAGTGTTAAGTGTACCTATGATCAAAATTACAGACCTCTACATGCTTTGTAAGTAGGAAAACCTGCAAAATCGGCAGTGTATCAAAAACTTGTTCTCCCCACTGTATGTAATCAGCTATCCCTCCACTGTTTTTACATCTGTTCCCCACGTATTCAGAGGCTAAGCAGAACAGCTTATCATGTTACTGTCACTGTAATTGATTGCTTGAACACCATATCCGTAACGTATGCCATAAGACGAGTTGTTGTTTTAGTAAGCCTAATGATGAGAGATGGGCGTTTGAGGAGCCGCTGCTGCAGCATGAGAGCTGTTATTAATCACGTCATATTTCTGGGGATTAGGGGTTGACATGGGCCGATCCACTGCCATGGTGATTTAGACAAGAGATAATGCAGCACCTCATAACATGCTGGAAACTAGACGAATGAAAGAAGCTGGGCAACTCGAGCTGACCGTGCAGCCAACCCAGGGTATCTCTTAGCAGAGCAACCTTAAAGGCTCTCAATCCAGTGTATCCACGGCAGACCATGGTAGGACCACTAAAGCCAGCTGTCTTTCTAGGTTGGGGAAACCAGACCTTTCCTTTCTGACAGTCCTCCCACTAGGAAAACACAGTAGTGGCATAGCAAAACTACATAAACACCGGGCAACTCAGTTGAAAGCTCGTTTCAAAAGGATAGTTTGGGTTTCATTGACCCCAAAACAGTGCATGAAAATAATGGGTTTGCTAGCATATTCTCATCCAAAGACGTTGATTATTGTTAATTAACTCAAATGCTGTTTCTTGATTAGTTAAGTAGGAAAACAGGAATATGCTTAAATTTAAGGAAAACTAAGGCAATACTTCATATAGGCCTACAAAAAGGCAGTTCAAATTTTATATTTTTCAAAATTGTACATTTTTGGGGTCATTTAGCTCTTATACATGGTGACTTACAGTAAGTAGTGACTGCATACATTTTGATACATAAAATGCTTACATGATGGCATCATGCATATCTACTAAAAACACAGTTATTTAACAGAAAGACAGGGAATTTGCTGTCTGGCTATGCAGTATTGATGTGTATTAATGTGTGTCTGTGCTGGCAGTGCTGTCTCTTGTCCCTAGTGACACACAGTGGCAGTTGTGGAAGCGGAAACAGCAGATGGTGTCACAGTAGGATAGGGGGTGAGGGAGGGGAGAGGAGAGGGAAGGGGTGTGAAGACAGGGAGGGTAAGGGGAGAGGGAAGGGGTGTGAAGACAGGGAGGGTAAGGGGAGAGGAGAGGAGAGGGAAGGGAAGGGGTGTGAAGACAGGGAGGGTAAGGGGAGAGGAGAGGACAGGGAAGGGGTGTGAAGACAGGGAGGGTAAGAGGAGAGGAGAGGACAGGGAAGGGGTGTGAAGACAGGGAGGGTAAGGGGAGAGGAGAGGAGAGGGAAGGGAAGGGGTGTGAAGACAGGGAAGGGGAGGGGAGAGGAGAGGGAAGGGGTGTGAAGACAGGGAAGGGGAGAGGAGAGGGAAGGGGTGTGAAGACAGGGAAGGGGAGGGGAGAGGCGAGGGAAGGGGTGTGAAGACAGGGAAGGGGAGAGGAGAGGAGAGGGAAGGGGTGTGAAGACAGGGAAGGGGAGATGGGAGGGGTATTGGAGGGTCGGCACAGAGTGGACACTCCTTGATGTGAGACTATTTTTCCCCTCAGGAATGTTCAGATTTTCCAATGCTCCTTCTCTGGACCCTGACCCTTCATTCCATGGACAGACATTCCTAGATACGGAGTTCCTTTCATTTGCTGAAAAACATTCAAGCTGGGCACAAACTGGTTGAATCAATGTTGTTTCCACGTAATTTCAACACCAAAATTCAATCAATTCAATGTGATGACGTTGAATCAATGTGGAAAACGTAAAGGAATTTTGAGAATGTTTGTCTTTTTTATCACCAAACCTTAAACCTAAATCCAATGACATGGTTATACTGTATGTTTGGTTTAATTCACGTTGAATTTATATCAGCTGACAACTCATTCAAATGTAAATCATATCTAGCTGTTGAGCTGATGTCTGTGTCCAGTTGGTTGGCCTGTGTTTGATTATATATCAGAACAATATGTCAAAATATAATAAATTAAAAATTGGTAACCACAGGGTTTGAAGACATTTCAACACTGGAGTAGGCTACTTGTACACAGACAAAACAATTAGCAATTAGAGTAGAGGAAGAGTAGAGGAAGAATAGAGGAAGTAGCCATGTCTCGTCTCTCACTTTCACACTGTTTTGTAACTGAAGTACTTTTGAAAAATGTTTATTAATTGGAGCCATATCTCAGGGCTGTTTGCGTTTAAACTTTGATTACCTCCCTACGTCATCTGCAATTCCAACAGATTGATCTCTTGTTTGGAGTGACCCCATCTTGTGATTTGTTTGGTCCTGGTCAGTTCAATGGTGACAAATGAAGTTTCCCCCCATATCTTCTGTCTGTGTTTCACCTGTCTTTACAAATCAGCAGACCCTCCAAGCTCAGGGATAAAAAGGTTACTCCTTAGTCCCTATGACTTTTATGTACTTGCCACCCACCAAACACAGAGATCCAGTTTCGTACAGACTAATGTAAACAAGCCAACCAGGATTTTCCGTCTTAGGATGACATTTCTGATTGCACAGAGCTTAAAAGTGTCTAGATGTCAGGGCTTGTTTTTCTTTGTAAGCACAAGGCTTTTACTAGCTAAACAAATGCCCTTACATGGTTGAAACAACATACTGAACGTAATCTGGTTTCAACTCTTACACGTAGCCTACATTTTGCTGTCAAAGTTCATTCTATCATCCAATGATTGACCAACATGAGGTTCAGTGAAGGAACATCTTGTCAGGTCTCAAGACCACAAAACTGGCAGGTTACTTGGAATTGTAATAAGCATGGTATATTGTTGCAGTCTGTTTAAATTCCTGTTTGATTAAAGCAGTCGTTCTTTTGCCTACGATTTGTCTGTGTTTGTTCAATGTTGCAGTAAACACAGTCTCATCTTCATCGGAAATCTACCACACACACACACACACACACACACACACACACACACACACACACACACACACACACACACACACACACACACACACACACACACACACACACACACACACACACACACACACACACACACACACACACACACACATTGACAATGTGACACAATTTCTTCCAATACTCTCATATGGTGGCCAATGCTGGCCTTGTCTTTGAGGTAATCAGTATGAGAACATATGAAGAGCTCTGGTTTTTCACAGACATAAATATGTCCACATTGCAGAGTGATTTGCTTTCCCTGACCCAAGCAGCGGGAGCTCAGCTTGTCTCGAAAACATATTTTCAGAAACGATGGCAGGTCTATTTATCACCATCAAACTCCTACTGCTTCTATAGCTTCAGGCATGGTTCGCAGACGTATGGTGTTGAAGGCTCCATGTGATGAGAAAAAACTCCACTAATACGGATGCTTACAGTTTACATTGATGGGAGAGTGATGACCTTTTTCTGTGCAGTAGTCATAGTTGACTCATCTGTATGTGTTTGGATAGTTTTAATATTGTCACGATTTAATGATATATATATATATACAGTGAGGGAAAAAAGAATTTGATCCCCTGCTGATTTTGTACGTTTGCCCACTGACAAAGAAATGATCAGTCTATAATTTTAATGGTGGTTTATTTGAACAGTGAGAGACAGAATAACAACAACAAAAATCCAGAAAAACGCATGTCAAAAATTTTATAAATTGATTTGCATTTTAATGAGGGAAATAAGTATTTGACCCCCTCTCAATCAGAAAGATTTCTGGCTCCCCATGTGTCTTTTATACAGGTAACAAGCTGAGATTAGGAGCACAGTCTTAAAGGGAGTGCTCCTAATCTCAGTTTGTTACCTGTATAAAAGACACCTGTCCACAGAAGCAATCAATCAATCAGATTCAAACTCTCCACCATGGCCAAGACCAAAGAGGTCTCCAAGGATGTCCGGAACAAGATTGTAGACCTACACAAGGCTGGAATGGGCTAAAAGACCATCGCCAGGCAGCAACAGTTGGTGTGATTATTCTCAAATGGAAGAAACACAAAAGAACTGTCAATCTGCCTCAGCCTGGGGCTCCATGCAAGACCTCACCTCGTGGAGTTGCAATGATCATGAGAACGATGAGGAATCATCCCAGAACTACACGGGAGGATCTTGTCAATGATCTCAATGCAGCTGGGACCATAGTCACCAAGAAAACAATTGGTAATATACTACGCCGTGAAGGACTGAAATCCTGCAGCGCCCGCAAGGTCCCCCTGCTCAAGAAAGCACATATACATGCCCGTCTGAAGTTTGCCAATGAACAAATGAACATCTGAATGATTCGGAGGACAACTGGGTGAAAGTGTTGTGGTCAGATGAGACCAAAATGGAGTTCTTTGGCATCAACTCCACTTGCTGTGTTTGGAGGAGGAGGAATGCTGCCTATGACCCCAAGAACACCATCCCCACCGTCAAACATGGAGGTGGAAACATTATGCTTTGGGGGTGTTTTTCTGCTAAGGGGACAGGACAACTTCACTGCATCAAAGGGACGATGGACGGGGCCATGTACAGTCAAATCTTGGGTGAGGGTACTCCAGGGTGGCGCAGTGGTCTAGGGCACTACATCGCAGCGCTTGCTGTGCCACCAGAGACTCTGGGTTCGCGCCCAGGCTCTGTCGCATCCGGCCGTGACCGGGAGGTCCGTGGGGCGATGCACAATTGGCCTAGCGTTGTCCGGGTTAGGGAGGATTTAGCCGGTAGGGATATCCTTGTCTCCAGACCTTAATCCCATAGAAAATCTGTGGAGTTGCCAAACATCAGCCTTGAAATCTTAATGACTTGGAGAAATTCTGCAAAGAGGAGTGGGACAAAATCCCTCCTGAGATGTGTGTAAACCTGGTGGCCAACTACAAGAAATGTCTGACCTCTGTGATTGCCAACAAGGGCTTTGCCACCAAGTACTAAGTCATGTTTTGCAGAGGGGTCAAATACTAATTTCCCTCATTAAAATGCAAATAAATTTCTAACATTTTTGACATGCGTTTTTCTGGATCCTTTTGTTGTTATTCTGTCTCTCACTGTTCAAATTAACCTACCATTAAAATTATAGACTGATCATTTCTTTTTCAGTGGGAAAACGTACAAAATCAGCAGGGGATCAATTACTTTTTTCCCTCATTGTGTATATATATATATATATGTAAACTTTTATCTCATTTTCTAGTCACATCACTTATACAACATCACCAAGTAAAATGTATGTATATGTCAAATAGACTTATGTTTGTGTTTCTTGTCTAACGAACAAAAAGGGCTTCACAGGCAAGGATATTGCTGCCAGTAAGATTGCACCTAAATCAACCATTTATCGGATAATCAAGAACTTCAAGGAGAGTGGTTCAATTGTTGTGAAGAAAGCTTCAAGTCGCCCAAGAAAGTCCAGCAAGCACCAGGACCGTCTCCTGAAGTTGATTCAGCTGCGGGATCGGGGCAGAGCTTGCTCAGGAATGGCAGCAGGCAGGTGTGAGTGCATCTGCACGCACTAAAGACACTGAAGCAGCAAACTTTGTGTAAATTCATATTTGTGTCATTCTCAAAACTTTTGGCCACGACTGTATGTCTCAAATTTGTCATATACAGAATCTCTATAGCAAATGTTTCAAATGACTCAAAATGGCTCTTTACCCATGTTCTTTTTTCATTCTTTCTCTCAGATAAGTGAGAATGATTTACAATGAAAACAGTTGTTTCCTGGAGAGTTTCTGAAGGCAGTCTGCCCCCAAGGTGTCCTGTTACTGTACCATTACTGTCATCCACCTGACACATATTATCCTCACAGCTATAATTACGGCTATACTGTAATATTAGGGTGGACGTGTTACTGTTCCACAGGCTACAAGGGGGTGTATTGTCGATGCCCCTGTTATTGTGTGTGGGCTGAATCATGGTCCTGTTCAGTCGGGGGGGGGGAAACGATTTGACAAGAGGAGGTACTACCTGACCAATAAGAGATTTTTTTTTTCTTCCCCGTTGCAACATATTTTGACACGGTGTGACTTACTGAACACATTCCTAATGTGGGGGTGTAGAATAAGGGGTTCAGAGGGGGAATGCTTGTCATTTCCACCTATTTTTACTGTGAAGGGCACTGTGGTGCCCGGTCTAGTGCCAAGTGCCCTCACAACGCCTTAGAAAAGGAACAGCTCCGTCATCATGATAGAGTGGTGTAGTCTGTTGTGCTCAATGACAGCTATTTTACATTCCAGGATGGTTAGAATTAGATTGACGAAGCGGAGGATTTCACAGGTCTACAGTGAAATGTTCTTCTAATTAAAATACTGTAGGAAGATGTGTTATTTTGTTGTTGTGACATTTTGAAGGTTGCTCCCTCCCTCCCCCACTCACGCACGCACACACACCACACACACTTACTGTTAGCAAGAGTCCTCCTGGCGAGGATCGTTTGGTACACACAGTTGTTTTTGGCATGGAAAGTGTGTAGCAGTACATCCTCTGTCGAGAGACAAGGATACTCTCCACAGGCCAACCAGCACAGGGAGGACCTTTACTTTGTTTATTGGAAAAATGTCTCTCCTTTCCACGGATCTGCTTGCTTCTTGAACGATTGAAGACTCGGGAAGACAAGACAAACAAATGCATTCTAAAAGCTGAAACAAGAGCAGGGTATTTTGTTTTATTTGAAAGCAGCATATTGAAAGTATAGTGGAGTTATGAGCGTGATAGTCATCAAGTTTATTTTAATGTTCATGTATTTAATTGTCCAATAGATAAGTTGAGTGCTGTTATAACGTCTATCCACTAGTTCACCTCTGTAGAACACATTAGTAATTTAACACAGGCTGATCTGATCTGATCTGATCAAGCTTTTAATTAGACTTAGATATTAGACTGATATCAGTGGAAAGGGTATGAAAGGAGTGCTGACCTAAAATTACATTCACAATGTTTTTGTCTTGTAAAACTACAGAGAGAGCAGCTCATATCGTTTATATACAGTACCAGTCAAAAGCTTGAGCAGACGTACTCATTCAAGAGTTTTGGACTATTTTCTACATTGTTGTGTAATAGATATTTCATATCAAAACTATGAAATAACACATGGAATCATGTAGTAACCAGAAAAGTTTTAAACAAATCAAAATATATTTTATATTTTAGGTTCTTCAAAGTAGCCACCCTTTGCCTTTATGACAGCTTTGCACAGCCTTGGCATTCTCTCAACCAGCTTCATGAGGTAGTCACCTGGAATGCATTTCAATTAACAGGTGTGCCTTGTTAAAAGTTCATTTGTGGAATATCTTTCCTTCTTAATGCTTTTGAACCAATCAGTTGTGTTGTGACAAGGTGGTGCTGGTATACAGAAGATAGCCCTATTTGGTAAAAGACCAAGTCCATATTATGGAAAGAACAGCTCAAATAAGCAAAGAGAAACAACAGTCCATCATTATTTTAAGACATGAAGGTCAGTCAATCTGGAAAATTTCAGTCGTAAAAACTGTCAAGCGCTATGATGAAACTGGCTCTCATGAGGACCGCCACAGGAAAGGAAAACCCAGAGTTACCTCTGCTGCAGAGGATAAGTTCATTAGAGTTACCAGCCTCAGCTATTGCAGCCCAAATAAATGCTTCACAGAGTTCAACTAACGGACATCAACTGTTCAGGAGACTGTGTGAATTAGGCCTTCATGGTCGAATTGCTGCAAAGAAACCACTACTAAAGGACACCAATAATAAGAAGAGACTTGCTTGGGCAAAGAAACACAAGAAATGGACATTAGACTGGTGGAAATCTGTCCTTTGGTCTGATGAGTCCAAATTTGAGATTTTTGGTTCAAACTGCCGTGTCTTTGTGAGACGCAGAGTAGGTGAACGGATGATCTCCGCATGTGTAAATCTCACTGTGAAGCATGGAGGAGGTGGTGTGATGGTGCTTTGCTGGTGACAGGGTTAGGGTTAGGGTTAGGGTATAAAGAATAACCCTTGAATGAGTAGCTGTGTCCAAACTTTTGACTGGTAGTGTATTTCAATCTAATCTCTAAATAAATGTAGTTGCTTTTGGTGAGGTGTTGTGGGAATATAGTTTTTCCGTATTTAGGTCTATGACATACAGTATACGGTATTTACTGGCTATTAAAGGAGTAAGGTTAAACCCTAGGACATGCGTGTATGAGTCGTAGGGTCCTGTGTTTTGGTTAATCATATCACATGACCTTTATTTTAAACTTTACAGAAATGAGAATAAGACCAAAAATAAAAACAATTCTCTGAATGTGGTGCTGGACCATATTATCTGGCGTAAAAAGAAAAAGGAGACAGTTTGATAAAAGAAGCTTTAAATAAAAGGTTCAAATCCAGTTCATGTGACATGATTTACCCACACGCCACACGCCACACGCAACACGCCACACGCCACACGCGTGCCTTATACGAGGAAGGGACCTACAGTAAAATCAGGTCTTATGACATCTATACATCGTACTAAGCTTAGGTGGTGTAGAGTGTACTAGATGTTCTATGGCACTATGGGTGATGGTTGTCAGGGAAATAATATATTACAGGTGAACACTGACAGAAGAAGCAATTTACAGTATTTTTACAGTATGAAAAAAATGATCTGTGTAGTATAGGCCAAGGTGTAAATGACCTGAAAGTCACATAAATAACACTTTACAAGATTTGTACACTTTCAAAGATAGTCCTCTCTCTCCCACTATTACTTTTCTACAACTTCTTACTGTAAATTACACCGTCCAATGCAGTCTGACAGTTGAACCAGTTTCATAAAAGCGGCAGTGAAAATTGTAAATGGACCGTGTCAGTCAGAGGAAATGAAACCTATGGCAGCATAGGCAGAGGCACAACAGCATAACTAGGCTGCGTTCCCAATGCCACCCTATTCTCTATATAGTGCACTACTTTTGACCAGGGCCCTATAAAGTGAATTGGGCGCCATTTGTGATGCATCCCTCGTCTGATCTAATTTTATCGGCTTGAAACTGAAAGGTAATTATTGCCCCAAAGCAACAGCATGGTGATGAAGGCATCAGAAACACTCATGGATAATTTAACATGCTCATAGGCGAGGCTGTTTTTGCTGTATCACTAAATCAAGGCAAGGTAATATTTGGTTGTCAGTCCAATATAACGCTTCAGACTGAATGAATATGTTTCTTGGGCACTTGTTCTTTGTGTTTGAGGAGCAACAGTGTTTGGGGCAAGCGTTCCCACTGTCGTATGGACAGCAAACAATGCATTGTTTTCTGTATTGTATCTTTCTGTCAACGTTCAAAGAACGGATTTATAGTTGTACCACATCATTTGATGGATTGTTTTTTTCCTGGAATTATTGCTTGGTTTAATGTGCCTGGGTCTTCACATTTGGTGTTTGCTTGGTTGGTCACCCTTCGTCTCTGATTGGCCAGCCAAACTAGTGGAGGCTGGTGGAGAGAAAATTGGGAGGAAAGGCTCATTTTAATGTCTAGAATGGAATTACACAAACACATGCAATTAAAAGTTAATAAAATATGAATTCTGCTGCCTGTAACAATACAGGCCTATATTTGAATAGATGCAAACCAGTATTATGGTGAATATTATCAGTGTACATACTGCCATCTCCTGGTGATTAATCATCCTGAGTAGGCTGTCTGACACTGGGTTGTCACCCATTGGATGTCTAATATTGTCATAGTAAAATAGGTTTTGTAGTAATTAGGTTTTTGATATGTGGGTTTTCAGACACCTTATATTGTTGCCTATGCTTGATTGTTTATCATATACAGCAGGGGTACTCAACTCTTACCCTACGAGGTCCGGAGCCTGCTGGTCTGTTTTCCTAATAAATGAATTGCACACACCTGGTGTCCCTGGTCAAAAAGCAGTCCATGATTAGGGGAACAATGAACAAATGCAGTGGAACTGGCTTCAAGGTCCAGAGTTGAGTTTGAGGGATACACAGTAAACATGATTTGACTGTGTTGTTTCAGATTGTATGTGAATAAGCATGTTGCCATGGGACTCTGTCTTATAATGTGATTCTACATTATGTGTTTCAGTTCCTAGATACCATTTTAATTAATTATTGACCATTTTGATTAAAGGGATACTTTGGGATTTTGGCAATGAGGCCATTTATCTACTTCCCCAGAGTCAGATGAACTCGAGCATACCATTTTTATGTCTGTGTCCAGTAAGAAGGAAACAACCTACTTCTGTCATACTGGACACAGAGATGTAAAAATCTGATTCTACTTCCTGTGGTGTCATTGGTTGGTCTTCCTCAACCTTGTGTTGTGTTATTGTAAGCACAGCCAATAACTTTCTCAACTCTGATCAAGCTAGCAACCAGAGCAGAGACATACAGCAGCATTGTTCTGCTAGAAGCAGTGTTGAAACTCCAACCATGGAGGTATATACGAACTGGAGACAGTGCCCCGTTGTTTTCAGGGCTAATCTACTCAAATTTGCATACGTAGCTGCCATCTTACTACTGTATATATGGTTTTACTGGGATTACACACCTGCCTGCTAGCATTCAGTGTGCACAGGACAGACAGCAGTATCGTGCGAACATGCTGCGGGGGAACTCTACCAGCACATGGACAGCTAAATCAACCAACCACCACTTCCTATCATGACGTTAGAGCATGAATAAAAATGTTTAATATCTTCGGCTGTGAGTGATGGAAAAATAATTGTTGCCTCAGCAACAATTATTTTAATAATTCAATGATGTTCTTTCTGGGACAGATTTCAGTCAAACTGCAATACCGAAGCTATCCACTGGGCACTGTCGAAATGGTGCTTCCAGACCGCAACCCTGGGGCCTTGGCACTAACCAGTGGTCAAAAGAGGTGACAGCAGTGCCAACTGCTTGACAGGTTTTGGCCCTCCTTGGTATTATTTTTTTATTTACAATGACGGCCTACACCAGACAAACCCGGATGACGATGGGCCAATTATGCGCCGACTCCCAAGCACAGCCAGATGTGATACAGCCTGGAATCGAACCAGGGACAAAACTGAGATGCAGAGCCTTACACTACTGCGCCACACAGGAGCCCTAGTTGGGGAGAGGCTATAACGACACTGCTGACCTGCAAAATGCCTAACTAAAACCGGAAACTGACTCTTACCATAACCAAACCCTTAAACCTAACCTAATATTCACCAATTCTGAAATTAAGTATCAGTTTGCAGTTCAGGGGTGTCCATATAACCTTTTACTCTCATTTGACCCAAATAGTTTACAAGATTACAAGGGCTCATATTTTGCTGTAGTTTTAAAGTCCACAAACACAGGCAGGCTCGAGGCATGTGCAAAAGGTCAATGTATATTGTCACTCTTCCTTTACTGGTCCATTGTTGGCTTTTCTGTTTGGCAATAGTTGACCTCAATAAGCTTCAAAGGGCAAGGAAGGGGAGCTTTGTAGCATAAAGCTCAGGAGGTTTAGGAAAAATCTGTCGGGAAGTGAGCTGGCAACCGGAGGGTTGTTGGTATCAAATCCTAGATGCCATTGCCTACCGTTGTGCCCTTGAGCAAGACACTTAACCCCCCACAACAACAGCTCCCCGGGCGCCCAGTGTGGCAGCCCCCCGCACCTCTCCAAAACCTCTATATGTGTGTGTATGTCCTGTATGTGTGTCTTTCAGAGGGGTTGGGTTAAATGTGTAAGTCAAATTTCAGTTGGACCTTGTGTGCAATTGACCAATAATGTGATCTAATCTTAATTGTGAGTAAGGATGCCAGACATACAATTCAGATGGGGGTTTTCATACTGTGGTCTTTGTGCCTTGCCTTTTATTCAGGGTCAAGGAAAACATTTGTCATGGGCCGTCCATGCAGACAATGTCTTTTATGGTACTTACAATATTTGTACAATAATTGTATTACATTGTTTGTCCTATATCCAGATGTATTTTCCTATCTACCTTTGAGAAAAATATTTGATGCCATGATATTTAATCTGATCATTATTGTTAACTGCTGTGTATGGCTGCAGTGACTTCACTACACGACACTATGTAGTACTGTGATTTTACTACAATGTGCCCCTGTTATTATCATAGTTGTTTTGGTTGGTGTTTATATGTCTGTGGCCTACACTGAGCACAGTAGTGATGGCAACAGAATTACCATGAGTGATGATTCATTCAAATACTGCGTCATCGTGCTGCAGCTACAGTCGAAGAAAAAAATTAGATTTGTCGCATCGGTCACGATACTTGACCCACATACAGTGGGGCAAAAAGTATTTAGTCAGCCACCAATTGTTCAAGCTCTTAAAGAAGAAGTTACAGGTCTGTGAGAACCAGAAATCTTGCTTGTTTGTAGGTGACCAAATACTTATTTTCCACCATAATTTGCAAATAAATTCCTTAAAAATCCTACAATGTGATTTTCTTTTTCTCATTTTGTCTGTCATAGTTGAATGGTACTTATGATGAAAATTACAGGCCTCTCTCATCAATTTAAGTGGGAGAACTTGCACAATTTGCACAATATTTTTTATTATGTTACTTACTAGATTGACGCATCGGTATATCAATCGACTGTTTTTTTGTTTGTTTAAACTGTAGCTGTTGATGGAATTTTTAAAGGAACTCAGTCCGGCTTTAAACTGACTCTTGAAAGCTGTAATAGTAGAATGCACAAGGTGCAATTTCTATATCTGGTAGTGCATCATCAGTTCCTCTTGTCATGTTTGTCATTGCATACGTTAGAGAGTGTAATGAACATGAGGGGAGACAGAGCTGGTTTCAAGTGCAGGGCGCAGCAGGTGTTTATTGTAAAGTACCACAGGAAGAGGCAGGTAGCTGGGTCCAGGGGCAGGCAGAAGGTCATACACAGGAGGAGGCAGGTAGCTGGGTCCAGGGGCAGGCAGAAGGTCATACACAGGAGGCAGGTAGCTGGGTCCAGGGGCAGGCAGAAGGTCATACACAGGAAGAGGCAGGTAGCTGGGTCCAGGGGCAGGCAGAAGGTCATACACAGGAGGATGCAGGTAGGTTTGTCCAGGGGCAGGCAGAAGGTCATACACAGGAAGAGGCAGGTTGCTGGTTCCAGGGGCAGGCAGGTCATACACAGGAAGAGGCAGGTAGCTGGGTCCAGGGGCAAGCAGAAGGTCATACACAGGAAGAGGCAGGTAGCTGGGTCCAGGGGCAGGCAGAAGGTCATACACAGGAAGAGGCAGGTAGCTGGGTCCAGGGGCAGGCAGAAGGTCATACACAGGAGGCAGGTAGCTGGGTCCAGGGGCAGGCAGAAGGTCATACACAGGAAGAGGCAGGTAGCTGGGTCCAGGGGCAGGCAGAAGGTCATACACATGAGGATGCAGGTAGGTTTGTCCAGGGGCAGGCAGAAGGTCATACACAGGAAGAGGCAGGTTGCTGGTTCCAGGGGCAGGCAGGTCATACACAGGAAGAGGCAGGTAGCTGGGTCCAGGGGCAAGCAGAAGGTCATACACAGGAAGAGGCAGGTAGCTGGGTCCAGGGGCAGGCAGAAGGTCATACACAGGAAGAGGCAGGTAGCTGGGTCCAGGGGCATGCAGAAGGTCATATACAGGAAGAGGCAGGTTGCTGGGTCCAGGGGCAGGCAGAAGGTCATACACAGGAGGAGGCAGGTAGCTGGGTCCAGGGGCAGGCAGAAGGTCATACACAGGAAGAGGCAGGTAGCTGGGTCCAGGGGCAGGCAGAAGGTCATACACAGGAGGAGGCAGGTAGCTGGGTCCAGGGGCAGGCAGAAGGTCATACACAGGAGGAGGCAGGTAGCTGGGTCCAGGGGCAGGCAGAAGGTCATACACAGGAGGAAGCAGGTAGCTGGGTCCAGGGGCAGGCAGAAGGTCATACACAGGAGGAGGCAGGTAGCTGGGTCCAGGGGCAGGCAGAAGGTCATACACAGGAGGAGGCAGGTAGCTGGGTCCAGGGGCAGGCAGAAGGTCATACACAGGAGGAGGCAGGTAGCTGGGTCCAGGGGCAGGCAGAAGGTCATACACAGGAGGAGGCAGGTAGCTGGGTCCAGGGGCAGGCAGAAGGCCATACACAGGAGGAGGCAGGTAGCTGGGTCCAGGGGCAGGCAGAAGGCCATACACAGGGGGTACAAAAAAGCAGGAAAAAACTATCATAGACGGGAGGCTTAAATTACAGGAAAACCAGCGCCCCGAAATAAATGTGTCACAAAACAAACCATACCTCACAGCGATGGGGTGCAAAGAACTAAACTAAGTGAAAACGTTTGGAAACCCTTGTGTTAAACCTACCCTTTGGAATGACTTCGAAAGCAACAGTGAATCTATGAAGTGGAGATTTCTCAACAATCCTTCTCACTGCAGCACATTGATAATAGTCAGTGGCAAATATCAAAACTAAGCAGCGCTGGGCTTGGTTAAAAGCCCTGGATGTTTTTTTCACCTTTATTTAACCAGGTAAGCTGGTTGAGAACAAGTTCTCATTTACAACTGCGACCTGGCCAAGATAAAGCAAAGCAGTGCGACACAAACAACAACACAGAGTTACACATGGAATAAACAAACATACAATCAATAACACAATAGAGAAAAAAAAGTCTATATACAGTGTGTGCAAATGAGGTAGATAACGGAGGCAAGGCAATAAATAGGCCATAGTGGCAAAATAATTAAAATTGAGCAATTAAACACTGGAGTGATAGATGTGCAGAAGGTGAATGTGCAAGTAGAGATACTGGGGTGCAAAGAAGCAAAAAGGAAAACAGTATGGAGATGAGGTAGTTGGCTGGGTTGCTCTGACAGTTGGTGCTTAAAGTTAGTGAGGGAGATATGGGTCTCCAGCCTCAGGGATTTTTGCAATTCGTTCCAGTCATTGGCAGCAGAGAACTGGAAGGAGAGGCGGCCAAAGGAGGAATTGGCTTTGGGGGTGATCAGTGAAATATACCTGCTGGAGCATGTGCTACGGGTGGGTGCTGCTATGGTGACCAGTGAGCTGAGATAAAGCAGGGCTTTACCTAGCAAAGACTTATAGATGACCTGGAGCCAGTGGGTTTGGTGATGAATATGAGGTCGCAGTGGTGGATAGTATATGGGGCTTTGGTGACAGAACGGATGGCACTGTGATAGACTGCATCCAATTTGCTGAGTAGAGTGTTGGAGGCTATTTTGTAAATGACATCGCCGAAGTCAAGGATCGGTAGGATAGTCAGTTTTACAACGGTATGTTTGGCAGCATGAGTGAAGGAGGCTTTGTTGAGAAATAGGAAGCCAATTCTAGATTTCATTTTGGATTGGAGATGCTTAATGTGAGTCTCGAAGGAGAGTTTACAGTTTACTTGCATTTAAGAGCAGTTGGAGGCCACGGAAGGAGAATTGTACGGCATTGAAGCTCGTCTGGAGGTTTGTTAACACAGTGTCCAAAGAAGGGTCAGAAGTATACAGAATGGTGTCATCTGCGTAGAGGTGGATCAGAGAATCACCTGCAGCAAGAGCGACATCATTGATGTATACAGAGAAAAGAGCTGGCCCGAGAACTGAACCCTGTGACACCCCCATAGAGACTGCCAGAGGTCCAGACAAGAGGCCCTCCAATTTGAAACACTGAAATCTATCTGAGAAGTAGTTGGTGAACCAGGCGAGGCAGTCATTTGAGAAACCAAGGCTGTTTGAGTCTGCAGATAAAAATGTGGTAATTGACAGTGAGACCAAAGGGATAGCTATAGAAAGATCACCTCTCCAGTAGGAGGTAATGCCCAGCCTATAGTTTTTTTTCTTATAGCGGATATTACGTTGAAGGTCTGACGTTGTTTCAAAGGTACAACTTCTACAGATTTTTTTCAAGGTTTGTTGATGTCACCATGGTGACACAATACTGTGGTGGAAATTTCACCCTCGAAACAACAGTTTAATGGTGATTACTTTAAAAAAAATCCAATGTATTTTCCACGTAGATTCCATGTCACAAGATGTTGACAAATTACGTTGAAACAATAAATTACTGAGTGTGCTATCGAGGTAAACAGCTGGCCTATTGGTTTACAGTTGTGGCTAGCCAGAAAGGACTTGTTTTGAAAGTTGGAGCATCCTTTGAAGTGTACTTATGATGATTTTGAGGGGAATCCTAGGTATGTCTTTTGTCCATTACCAGTGTGAACACCACAGGGTCCGGCTGTGTCAGAAGCCTTGGGGAAACATCCTTGTATAATTCATTATTCCCTGTGAGGGAGAGGATCAATAGATTTTGCTAAGTGCAGATACTACAATCGATGTGTAACCTAAACTATCAGTTTTGCTCACAGAAGAAGCTAGAACACTTCTTGATCTCTAAGCCTATTCTTTTTTGGCAGTAGTTGTTTGGTCTATGGTTGAGAACCACTAGGCCTATGTATCTAGTAGAAAGAGGAGGAAGGGACGTGCTATTAAGGTACACAAAAATACATTTTGGTAGACAGATGGTGCTCTTTGGTAAAAAGGGTGAATTGGTCATCAAAAAGAAAGGAGGACCAAGGCACTCTTCATATAATAAATTAAAATGCCTTTATTTGTATGGCATGTTACATGTTACATGTTACATGTTACATGCCATACAAATAAAGGCAATTTAATTAATTATATTAAGAGTGCCTTGGTCTTTTTGAAGGCCTATGTATCTGTTTGATAAGCAAGTTCAAGCAATTGGCTATATTCCACAAAACAAACACTGAGTGGGCTGATTTTCTCCATAGATCCTTGAGGGAGCCCGGAATTAAGTATAGTGCAAAATGGATGTTTAGTGCATTTAACTGGGCTTTGTACTCACCCCTCTATTGAGCTCAAGAGAGGAGCGACAGCAGTAAATCTATCCAACAGTGTTAACTAGAGAACTCTTTATTTACTCTGGATTTCTCTAAATTGAAATATTCATGGTACTCTGGTGCAAGGTGAGGCACTGATGTAATAAGCTTTGAGGTGTGAGCCGACATGATAGAAATAGAAAAACTAGAACATCCATGGTCGTGGTCTGAGGGTTTTTTCCTCTTCTAGTACTTATATTTCTATGGTTGATACACCTACCAGCAGTGGTGGAAAAAGTACCCAATTGTCATACTTGAGTAAAAGTAAAGATACCTTAATATGGTTTGGCTTTAAATACCTAGGATAGGATAAAGTAATCCTTCTCACCCCCCTTAAAATATTTAGATGCACTATTGTAAAGTGGCTGTTCCACTGGATGTCATAAGGTGAATGCACCAATTTGTAAGTCGCTCTGGATAAGAGCGTCTGCTAAATGACTTAAATGTAAATGTTAAATGTTAATAGAAAATGACTCAAATAGAAGTGAAAGTCACCCAGTAAAATACTACTTGACAAAAAATCTAAAATAATTGGTTTTAAATATACTTAAGTATTCAAAAGTAAAAGTACAAATAATTTCTAAGTACTTATATTAAGCAAACCAGACCCCACAATTTGTGATTATTATATTTATTTATTTACAGATAGCCAGGGGCACACTCTAACACTCAGACATCAGTTACAAATGAAGCATTTTTGTTTAGTGAGTCCAGCAGCAGAGATGACCGGGGATGTTCTCTTGATTAGTGTGTGAATTGGGACATTTTCTTGTTTTGCTAAGCATTGAAAATGCAACAAGTACTTTTGGGTGTCAGGAAAAATGTATGGAATAAAAAGTGTATTATTTTCTTTGGGATGTATGTAGTGAAGTAGTGAATGTAGTGAATAGTAGTGAATGTAGTGAAGTAAAAGTACAGTAATGTACAGATACCCCAAAAACTACTTAAGTAGTACTTTAAAGTATTTGTACTTAAGTACTTTACACCTATGCCCACTAGAAGGAAAGGAAAAGGCTTTAAATGACAGCTCCATGGGCCATCAATTGGACTTGATTGGAACAGTCAGTCATATGATATATGATACATGATGACGAGCGTTGTTTAAATTGGCAACAAGGGCACAGAACCAGAAACTACAATAGAGAGTTACATAAGAAACATGTCAAATTCCATTATTTATTTAAAATAACTGTAGCATAATATTTTATTCAGGCCTCTGCATTGCTGCAGCCAGTCACCAGGGCAACCCTTGCTTTACGAACAGAACAAGGAGAGTGATCATGAATTACTTATGCGACCTGGCAGAAATACATCAGGGATGTTGTTGAGGTGTTTGTATGGAGATAGAAAGAGCAAAGTCATACAAATATAATGTACACTAGCTACATCAGTCTTTGTATGCAGGTTGCATGACTTATCTAGTTCACAACATAACAGGAGTCTGGCCACAGGTCATTATGTGCAAATGTGCCCAACCTATATTTTTATTAACCCATTCTACCTTCTTATGAACCCATTTTATCGTCTTCCTTATGAACCCATTCTATCTCCTTGTGGACCCATTCTATCTCCTTATGAACCCATTCTATCTTATTCTTTATGAACCCATCCTATGTTCTTCCTTATGAACCCATTCTATATCCTTAGGGAGCCCATTCTATCTCCTTATGGACCCATTCTATCTCCTTATGGACCCATTCAATCTTATTCTTTATGAACCCATTCTATATCCTTATGAACCCATTCTATATCCTTATGAGCCCATTCTATCTCCTTATGAGCCCATTCTATCTCCTTATGAGCCCATTCTATATCCTTATGAGCCCATTCTATCTCCTTATGAGCCCATTCTATCTCCGTATGAGCCCATTCTATCTCCTTATGAACCCATTCGATATCCTTATGAGCCCATTATATCTCCTTATGAGCCCATTCTATATCCTTATGAGCCCATTCTATCTCCGTATGAGCCCATTCTATCTCCTTATGAACCCATTCGATATCCTTATGAGCCCATTATATCTCCTTATGAGCCCATTCTATCTCCTTATAAACCCATTCTATATCCTTATGAGCCCATTCTATCTCCGTATGAGCCCATTCTATCTCCTTATGAACCCATTCGATATCCTTATGAGCCCATTATATCTCCTTATGAGCCCATTCTATCTCCTTATGAGCCCATTCTATCTCCTTATGAACCCATTCTATCTTATTCTTTATGAACCCATCCTATGTTCTTCCTTATGAACCCATTCTATATCCTTAGGGAGCCCATTCTATCTCCTTATGGACCCATTCTATCTCCTTATGGACCCATTCAATCTTATTCTTTATGAACCCATTCTATATCCTTATGAACCCATTCTATATCCTTATGAGCCCATTCTATCTCCTTATGAGCCCATTCTATCTCCTTATGAGCCCATTCTATATCCTTATGAGCCCATTCTATCTCCTTATGAGCCCATTCTATCTCCGTATGAGCCCATTCTATCTCCTTATGAACCCATTCGATATCCTTATGAGCCCATTATATCTCCTTATGAGCCCATTCTATATCCTTATGAGCCCATTCTATCTCCGTATGAGCCCATTCTATCTCCTTATGAACCCATTCGATATCCTTATGAGCCCATTATATCTCCTTATGAGCCCATTCTATCTCCTTATAAACCCATTCTATATCCTTATGAGCCCATTCTATCTCCGTATGAGCCCATTCTATCTCCTTATGAACCCATTCGATATCCTTATGAGCCCATTATATCTCCTTATGAGCCCATTCTATCTCCTTATAAACCCATTCTATATCCTTATGAGCCCATTCTATCTCCTTATGAACCCATTCGATATCCTTATGAGCCCATTATATCTCCTTATGAGCCCATTCTATATCCTTATGAGCCCATTCTATCTCCGTATGAGCCCATTCTATCTCCTTATGAACCCATTCGATATCCTTATGAGCCCATTATATCTCCTTATGAGCCCATTCTATCTCCTTATAAACCCATTCTATATCCTTATGAGCCCATTATATCTCCTTATGAGCCCATTCTATCTCCTTATAAACCCATTCTATATCCTTATGAGCCCATTCTATCTCCGTATGAGCCCATTCTATCTCCTTATGAACCCATTCGATATCCTTATGAGCCCATTATATCTCCTTATGAGCCCATTCTATCTCCTTATGAGCCCATTCTATCTCCTTATGAACCCATTCTATCTTATTCTTTATGAACCCATCCTATGTTCTTCCTTATGAACCCATTCTATATCCTTAGGGAGCCCATTCTATCTCCTTATGGACCCATTCTATCTCCTTATGGACCCATTCAATCTTATTCTTTATGAACCCATTCTATATCCTTATGAACCCATTCTATATCCTTATGAGCCCATTCTATCTCCTTATGAGCCCATTCTATCTCCTTATGAGCCCATTCTATATCCTTATGAGCCCATTCTATCTCCTTATGAGCCCATTCTATCTCCGTATGAGCCCATTCTATCTCCTTATGAACCCATTCGATATCCTTATGAGCCCATTATATCTCCTTATGAGCCCATTCTATATCCTTATGAGCCCATTCTATCTCCGTATGAGCCCATTCTATCTCCTTATGAACCCATTCGATATCCTTATGAGCCCATTATATCTCCTTATGAGCCCATTCTATCTCCTTATAAACCCATTCTATATCCTTATGAGCCCATTCTATCTCCGTATGAGCCCATTCTATCTCCTTATGAACCCATTCGATATCCTTATGAGCCCATTATATCTCCTTATGAGCCCATTCTATCTCCTTATAAACCCATTCTATATCCTTATGAGCCCATTCTATCTCCTTATGAGCCCATTCTATTTCCTTATGAGCCCATTCTATCTCCTTATGAGCCCATTCTATCTCCTTATGAGCCCATTCTATCTCCTTATGAGCCCATTCTATCTCCTTATGAGCCCATTCTATCTCCTTATGAGCCCATTATATCTCCTTATGAACCCATTCTATCTTCTTATGAGCTCATTTCTATCTTCTTATGAACTCATTCTATCTTCTTATGAACTCATTCTATCTTCTTATGAACTCCTTCTATCTCCTTGTGAACCCATTATATCTTCTTCCTTATGAATTCATTCTATCTTCTTCCTTATGAACCCATTCTATCTTCCTTATGAACCCATCTCTGTGTCCAGGAATAGATTCAATAGTTCACGTTTGAATTGAAATAAGAGGAATCCGAAGAGAGGCCAGATTTAAAAATCGGAGTAAAATTTGAGTAATATGAATTCCGTGAAATTCCTCACAATTTATATGGAATGATGTTTATTCTAACTCTGTCTATTCTATTCTTAACTCGGGTGTAATGTATAGACCACTCTGCTAAAAAAATTAGGAATTTCAGGATTGCATGAAATTCAATTCCATTTCATGAAATTGTCAAATTTTTATTGATTTATTGACAGTAGGTTATTATTTTATAATTAATATCCAATTATATTTACAAGAAAGTATGGACTGTTATACAATCCTTGTCTTGTAGCCCACCTTTTCCTTATCGTCTGCCCATCCACCATATTTCACACCTGTTCAATCGCCATCTAATATTTAGTTATGAGTCTTCCAGTAGAGGGCTGTTCGAGAGCATGCGCACAACCGCAGCGAGAGAACCCTATTCCTCCTGTCACAACATTGAGGGGCAAAACGACAGCCGTGTTGGTAAGGAATTCATAATTTCATACAACCGCTGGGTTACTGTACTTTGTTTTTAAAATATGACCAAGCACACACTATGGAAGAGCTGCATTTTGTAGGACGAAAACTATTCGAATGGCGTGTCGGGTTTTCCCATCGTTTTCAGATGTGTTGAGATGGCTATTCTCGCGCTAATCTCTCATGTTTTCTCCTATTAAGCAAACGACCATATAATATGCCCCTTCCGTCAACTACTGACCCACTAAATTAAGTAAAATCAACTATGTCTGTGTATTCGTCAATTTATTGCTGAAACATTTTCCAAACAAGTGATACGAGATAGTGTAAACACAATGCGTAGCACGGCAGTCAAGCTAAGTGAAACTATAATTTTCTGACTGTTCTCGGAAACGTTTCCTCTGCACGTTAGCGTTTTTGGTAGCTACGTGATGAGTTGCATCTGACCTTGTGCGAGGAGACATGTAAACAATGGTAAGAAGTTGTTTGATGAAGCTTCGCTACATTGTTTTTATTTCCTTGACTTCAGAACTGTTTTCTCTTTCAAGCTGTTTTCTAGTTGGCTGGAGTTTCAGTTTCATCTTGGCACCTTACAAAGTGGTTTTGGCTCTAAAATTTAGATTACCTCGACATTTTGTTTATCAACAATCGTTTTCTGTTTATTTGAACTGACCAGGTGTAGCCTATGAAGCTTCTCATATTTTGTTTATAAAACCATAGGCCTAAATGGCAACTTGTTTCGTGTTTTCTAAATGTCACTGTAACACAAACTATCCAGAAAATGTAAAATATAAAATAATATCTGATTGTTAATGATTAAAATTGTGTTCTTATTCTAACAATCATTCACCCCTAGTAATAATTGTCAAAACCGTATCCTATTCAATGATTTGATACAAGTAGATGCACATTCATAATGTACTTGAAAATAAATGTAAATTGGGAATAAATTACACCTGTTGAGTAAAGAATGTAAGGGCTTGTTTGTATGACTGTAATGCAGTAAAATGTTACCACAGTCAAACTTCACTAAAGTAACAAAACAAGAATACATATTCCTAAACTAAAATAGCAGCAGACACACCCCCAGCACACACACCCCCAGAAGACCCAACCCTTTTTCACAAACAAGGAAAAGGGAAAGGGGATTCCTAATCAGTGTGTCGTAAAGCATTTAACCCTTCTGAATCAGAGAAGTGTGGGGGCTGCCTTAAACAGAGAGGTGTGGGGGCTGCCTTAAACAGAGAGGTGTGGGGGCTGCCTTAAACAGAGAGGTGTGGGGGCTGCCTTAAACAGAGAGGTGTGGGGGCTGCCTTAAACAGAGAGGTGTGGGGGCTGCCTTAAACAGAGAGGTGTGGGGGCTGCCTTAAACAGAGAGGTGTGGGGGCTGCCTTAAACAGAGAGGTGTGAGTGCTGCCTTAAACAGAGAGGTGTGGGGGCTGCCTTAAACAGAGAGGTGTGGGGGCTGCCTTAAACAATGTATTGTTGCTTTATCAAACAGGTTTGTCCCCCTTTAGTTCTCTGGTCATTCAATTATTATTACGTAGTGAAACACTACTCGTTAGTCGTATTTCTAAGAAAATAGACCCTAATGTTTAATATTTCATAGAGCCCTCAAACTCAACTGGACCTCTAAGCCATCAATTAATTATCAGGTAGACCAGAAAACCAGCAGGCTCTGGACCTCGTAGGGTAGGAGTTGAATAACCCTGTTCTATATCATCACAGCAACAACATGGACTTGCTGCTGTTATATAATTGAATTATTTCTATTCAATACTAAATTTCCATTTGCTTTGAAGGTGACTGATGTTGTATTTTGTCTTGTGATTGTCAAAAAGTCAGATTAAAGGTTATATTGTTGAGGTGTTTATTTTGATGTCCGTGTCGGAAAGTAGTTCATATGCTTTCTGCTTTTCACGCCGCAATATAGCTGCCACATAACAC
Organism: Oncorhynchus keta; assembly: GCF_023373465.1. Lineage (NCBI taxonomy): Eukaryota > Metazoa > Chordata > Actinopteri > Salmoniformes > Salmonidae > Oncorhynchus > Oncorhynchus keta. The sequence continues at coordinate 72,114,585 of NC_068448.1, forward strand.
TTCCTGTTGTAGCACACAGATAAAACATGAATAACGTGTTTTGGCTTGAGAAACCTCTTCAGTTTGTGTATCAGTGGAAGAACCTATTCAACGACAACAAATTGGCTAAACTGTGACTTTTATTGCCTCGGTTGAGTTTAGTAAATTATATCTTAACTGACAACATGCGTGGAACCATATTCTAATCTACGCTGTGCCTTCAATATCTCTATTATAGAGAATGTTTCACTGGCTCTGTAAAGTCATTGCTAAGTTTTTACATTTGGCTTCTGCTGTCAAGTGAAGCCGGTATGTCATCTCACATTATAAGGAGATTGGTGGAGACCTGATGGCATTGTCCCGAACTGTAAAGCGTCAGTTTGTAACTTGGACTTGGATGTGAACATGTCATGTGATATGAGCGAAGGGAACCCCCCCCCCCCTTTCTGAATGGTAAGTGCGTATTGCTGATGGATGAGGGGTTATTTGGAAACTGAGCGTATGTTAGATCTATTTTCATGAACGCTTGATATCATAAGTCAGCTATTCGTCTTTACAGTTGGCACATTGTATAGTCTCCAGTCCGGTTAAGAGAGACATTTTGTACCGTCATTTTACATATCCTACTGACTGTAAAGCATTCAAAACAATGCTGTTACACTTCTCTTAAATTCTGCAGGTAAAATGCATTACGATGCAGTTATAATGCGTTGTAAGACTTGTTTATCTATCCCTTTAAGTTTGACAGTGGATTCTATCATGCATATCATCTGCCGGCCTCGACTGGGAGACCCATGAGATGACTGAATGTTTTTGGTTTCCCCCTCTAAAAACGGAAAGAAATAATTATAAATAACAAACTAGCTTTATTTACAAATTAGTAACAATGTCTCACCCCATGTTCAAGAATGGCCCCTTTCTCGCTAATCTTACGTTATTTGAAAACAAAATCATCTCAAAATGTTTGTTTTTTTAAACAGTGATTTATTATTAATTTAGAACTATATAAATGCCCCCCTATTCTCACAGATATATTATTAACCCTGTTATTAGCAGGGCAGTATAAACTAGGCAATAAAAGAAACGTCTCTTTTTCAGGACCCTGTCTTTCAAAGATAATTAGTAAAAATCCAAATAACTTCACAGATCTTCATTGTAAAGGATTTAAACACTGTTTCCCATGCTTGTTCAATGAACCATAAACAATTAATAAACATGTACCTGTGGAATGGTCTTTAAGACACTAACAGCTTACAGACGGTAGGCAATTAAGGTCACAGTTATGAAAACGTAGGACACTAAAGAGGCCTTTCTACTGACTCTGAAAAACACAAAATGAAAGATGCCCAGGGTCCCTGCTCATCTGCATGAACATGCCTTAGGCATGCTGCAAGGAGGCATGAGGACTGCAGATGTGGCCAGGGAAATAAATTGCAATATCCGTACTGTGAGACGCCTAAGACAGCACTACAGGGAGACAGGACAGACAGCTGATCGTCCTCGCAGTGGCAGACCACGTGTAACAACACCTGCACAGGATCGGTACATCCGAACATCACACCTGCGGGACAGGTACAGGATGGCAACAACAACTGTCCAAGTTACACCAGGAACGCACTATCCCTCCACCAGTGCTCAGACTGTTTGTAATAGGCAGAGAGAGGCTGGACTGAGGGCATGTAGGCCTGTTGTAAGGCAGGTCCTCACCAGGCATCACCGGCAACAACATTGCCTATGGGCACAAATCCACCGTTGCTGGACCAGACAGGACTGGCAAAAAGTGCTCTTCACTGAAGAGTTGCGGTTTTGTTTCACAAGGGGTAATGGTGGGATTCCCGTTTATCGTAGTGAATAGTGAAGTACTATGGGAATAAATATCACTGAATTACAGAAATATTTGGGCAAATTAGTCCAATGAAGGGAAACAAATGGTTTCTTACTGGAAAATACTCTTTCAAACACACACGGTCATGTTGTACTGCGCCAACATGGCTATTAGCAGGTAGCTGGACAATAGACTTGCCTAGAAGGAGGTTGGGGGAGAATTCTATAGTCAAATGTATTTCTATGTTTGGTTGGCTGTATCACAACCGGCTGTCATTGGTTGCAACTTCAGTTTAATCCACCAGAAAAGACAAATGAATAATACCACAAAAAGTATTTTTATGTTTCACATCCAATCGTGATGGGAGTCCCATAGGGTGGCGCACAATTGGCCCAGTGTTTCTCTCCTTCTAAAAACATAAATCATTTCTTTGTTGTCCTTTACCAATATTATTTTGGCCTTTTTCAAATGACAATCGCACACTTTAGTTTTTTTGAAAACGAAATAACCTAAAATATCGTTATATATTATCAAGTTGATGGCACAGTTGTATAGCCGGCACCTACATAAAGCTGAGTGACACACTCATTCATGGCTTTGGATCAAAATAAATAAGTACCAACATTCTTTCTGATAGTCTTTAATAAAGTAATGTTTTGGTTATCCTGACCTGGACATCATGTACAGTATTATAATAGCCCGTTATGGGCTATTAGCAGGACAATATACCTTTACCAACACCTCTCTGTATTTTGATACTTTGTGGATGGGGCCTCCGGAGTGGATGGGGGCTCCCGCAGTGCAAAATGCATTGTTGCAGGTGCAGGTTTGATACCCGTGCCGGCCGCCACCGGGAGACCCATGAGGTGGCTTTTGGTTTTAATTTAGAATCCTCTATATGTAATAATTGGAGGAGGGTCATATTTTTCGATATACTGTAGGCCTAACGTAGGCAATATGATTATCACTAGTGTTGAGTAATGTGCTGTTAAAAGTGGCGTAGCATATTGAAGTTAGAAGCAATAGGATTTGAAGCAAAAGCCTACAACTATTTTATCACTGTTTCGCCCTGCTCTAAGAGAAGCATGGGGACTGGTCTTGATAAATCAATGAGATTTTTATTTTCATTTAATCTCCGTTTGGGTATTGGTTAGACTACAATTAGGGTGTAGAAATGTCATGCTCTTAGTATAACCTTTCATTTAACTAGGCAAGTCAGTTAAGAACATATTCTTATTTATAAGGACAACCTACTCCTTCCTCCCCGTCGGGGAATTGAACCCCGGTCTCCCGCGTGCCCGCACGACACAGGGATACTTTAGCTAAATAGCAAAGTACTGTAGCCTACCCCCGACCATCACATTGTACAGTGCCATATTATCCGTTCCATCTTAATGGAAACCCAGAGGTTTTTTCTTTGAATATAAACACTATAGTAATAATCAGATTAAGCAAAATTTCTTAAAAATCAGTCCCATATACTATGTTCTTACAAAAAAAGGTTTTAAATGCTCTAGTACAGACATTATTGAAGGCTATCAAATGCTTTTCAAAGATGCCCTTTGGTGGTCAAACTAGCACTAACTAGCATTAATGGTACCAGTGGTTCACACTTAAATAACGTGCCATAGAATTCTGCGGACGCTGCAACTTTTAAAGGACAAAACACTCTATGTACATTTTTGACATGGCGCAAGTTGTCCATTGTTTTAGATTTCAATAGGAGGAAAGCAAGTCACAGATCGGGGGCACACTGCCATTTCAGCAACATGAAAGTCCATGCCTCAATCGTGAAAGAAACACTGTCACTTTGAATTCTGCATATAGCCTTCACTTATAACAACCAGTCATTACTAGTTATGTGACACAAGTTTATCGTTTCAGTCAAGTCCCTGCATTAAATCAGTGATATTTTATCTCAATGAAACGGGTAGCTAGATACACTGTAGTTGGAAATGTGATTTTAAAACTGAAATAGAAAAACATTCTCTGGTTATGAATTAAACACTGAGGTATTATCTAAGAGAGTGACTGACTTTCAGTTTTAATGGCTTTAAATGGTTATTTATCAATATGCAAAATGATAACAGATGTTGTCAAGTTATATCAATTGATCCATTTAAAAAACAAAAAAAACAGCAGACATGTTGTAGGAATCTTGAAAATCTAGTAGCTCTTCTCTTGTCTCGAGCCACGAAACTTTGATGATTGGAAATATCACAGAAATTTGATGAATAAGAGCGACATGATGTATATTAATTGAATGTGTTTTTCATTCATGGATACCATGCTTTGTCAGATATCGGACCTGCTCATTATGACTTGACATCGAATAGAGTTATTGCTGGTGTCTTAGTCAGTGTCAAGGCTGGTCTGACATCAAAAAAAGTTAGATGAGGTACAAACTGGTTTCAGGATAATTATTTTGAACATATTTATACAGAGCCAAATCTTGAGTGTAATTGTGCATATATAATATCTATTCTCATCATATATGCACTTTGATGGAGCCTATATGATAACATGGTGACATTTGTTGCCCTTGTATGTCTAGGGCATTTTAAGCCCAACTTATTATTTTCTACAGTGCTATAAGCTTATGTGGCATTGACGAAGCAGATTGCTTAAAAAAAAACTGTCTCTCGTTTCAATAGAATTTTAATGTGTTCGTGTTATGTTCTTCTCACCAGCTTCAGAGCTCCTATTGATCAAGCATACTTTGATTCAGGAGCCAGTTTACTAGATTTGAGGGTTGTATTGAGAGTGCCACCAGCATGCAATCTGGAAGCATTGTTTAGCTTTGAGAACAAATTGCCTTTTTCCCTTTGCAACAGAATAGAACAGGACGTACCCTGTAGTCATTCTTTGTTGGAAACCCAATTAGAGTTGGGCACGTTTTGTCACAACTTGTCGTTGTGCTAATCATCACTTGCCCAGCTTTTCTGATAGGCAATTCCCAATCCCAGTTTGCTGCGTTTCCTTTAAGCTTGTTTATATGAAATGTGAACACCCAGGGCGTAATAAACATCCTCCGACTCACCATTACCCTCTATGCTCTCCAGCCTCTGTCCCCTTTTGTTGTGTTGAAGCAACGTGGGTATTTGCTAAGTCACGGAAAAATGTGTGAATATGTGAAACCTCATGCTGTGTTGGGGGGAGTGTGTGGTCCCTAGTCCCTTAACATACCACATTGCTGCAACTAAAGCTGCAAAAACTCTTAGCTAAAGTTCCCTCATGCGTTAGAGTTTGTACACTGTCGTAGACAAAAACAACTGGGTTTACTGATAATCCTCAAATAGAAATGAAGGATGGAGCAGTTGGAGCCATAGGAGATATGTGTTTTAATCCTCAAATCGAAATGAAGGATGGAGCAGTTGGAGCCATAGGAGATATTTGTTTTAATCCTCAAATAGAAATGAAGGATGGAGCAGTTGGAGCCATGGGAGATATGTGTTTTAATCCTCAAATAGAAATGAAGGATGGAGCAGTTGGAGCCATGGGAGATATGTGTTTTAATCCTCAAATAGAAATGAAGGATGGAGCAGTTGGAGCCATAGGAGATATGTGTTTTAATCCTCAAATCGAAATGAAGGATGGAGCAGTTGGAGCCATAGGAGATATTTGTTTTAATCCTCAAATAGAAATGAAGGATGGAGCAGTTGGAGCCATAGGAGATATGTGTTTTAATCCTATAAAAATGAGTCAAAAATGGTTGTTCTGGTCTTCTTCCACTGCTTTAGACATTTTGTTCCTTGCATTGCAAAATGGATAGTAATTACATTTTGAATGGGGAAAAGATGTGAGATGGAGGAATTTCCATAGGAGTTTATGGAAAATAAGGTTTGACGCAACCCAACTGTGTCTAGTATGACGAGACGTGTAGTTGTATGAATTCCCCTTCCCTCGCCTTGATGAATGACTGAACTTTTCCCTCCTTTTTTTGTTTGTTCTTCAGACCGTATGTAGTTACCAGGCTCCATTTGACACTTGACATCATCACATAATAATACCTGTATATTTGAATTCAGCCTGTGCCAGCGATGACACTTCTCTGTCAGGTAAATAATAGAACAGAGAACAAGTGTTCCGTAACTCTCTATCTGTTGTGTTAATCCCCAAACTATCAGGTGTGGGTGTATTCTCAGATGGCACAGGAGATAATTGGGGATCCACCTGCAGCAGTCGTCACAACCCAGATGAATTTAGTGAGCAATTATAGATGTCTCAGAGATATGTCACCCTGATGGCAGACTACGCAGAGGCCTTGGCCATCAATCAGATTAGGACAGATTACAATTGGTCTTTTTTTTTGTTTTGTCCCGCGGGCTGTTGAATAGTGATTTTTGTTTTGCTCTTCATTGTCAGAGAACATAAAGAGAGACTGAGCCCAGCTGCTCTGACAAAGGGAGAGTTTAACTGTAGGTTGAAAATCTCTTATTGGCAACAAACGCCGTGCCTTCAAGCGCCAAGCCTTACCTCTGTTTTCGTAAAAAGGTGAGGGATGGGTCTGGAGAAATTGAACCACTCTAATTCATAGACAACGATATGGATGCAAGGACTGACCATCCATGATACAACATTTATAGTTTAATTATGTTTTGAGGCTACACAGTGTTTGTTTACATTTAGATTGTTTACAAATTGTTTACAACCGTTGAACTAGGCTCATGAGACATTTGCAAGTTATATTCTTTCAAAATAAATTATTTGTTCATTAATTTATCAGTTAAATGTATGTAGCAATTAAAGATTCTAGCTATAACAGGCAGAACATAAAATGTTCATAATGTTGTGAAGAGATCAGGAAATGTTGCGAAAGGACCGACTCAATTCCCTCCTTTTGCCAAGAATGCACCGAAAGTGTTGGCTCACCATGAGCATATGTCACTGCTGTCTATCTCTCTCTCTTCCTTTTCCCATCTCTACTGAACATGTTTGTGGAGTCTCCATTATCATGTGAATGGTGTTTTTATGCAGTGTTTATTGGATTCTCTTAGCGAGCTCTGTTATTGTGAACACAAACAGGCCTGCCTCTGTGTGTCAGATATTTCAATTTCTTGTCATTCAAAAGCGACATAAAGGAGCCAGGCTCATGATGGAGATGTCTTGTACTGATTTATTGTGGAGGCGTGAAAATGGCAACCACTTTCAGTTCTAGAAAAAAACCTGTTGGATTTTTTTCAATTTAAGATATAATGACTCCCTTTACTTTAAAAGCACGTAGTGGGTAAATAAGCACAATGTCCTGCAGCTGAGTACCATGTCATCCTCTGTCTCTTTCTCAGTTTAATTCAAAGGGCTTTATTGGCATGGGCAATGTGTTTTAGATTGCTAAAGCAAGTGAAATAAACAAAAGTGAGAAAAAAAGAGTGGACATGAATGGTATACATTGCACTCTCAATGGTTTCAAAATGAAGACTTTTTTTTATTTATATATTTTTTACCCCTTTTTTCCCTCCCCAATTTCGTGGTATCCAATTAGTTAGTCTTGTCTCATCGCTGCAACTCCCGTGCAGACTCGGGAGAGGCGAAGGTTGAGAGCCATGCGTCCTCCGAAACACAACCCAACCAAGCCGCACTGCTTCTTGACACAATGCACATCCAACCCGGAAGCCAGCCGCACCAATGTGTCGGAGGAAACACCGTACACCTGGTGACCGTGTCAGCGTGCACTGGCCTGCCACAAAAGTCGCTAGTGCGCGATGAGACAAGGATATCCCTGCCGACCAAACCCTACCTAACCCGGACGATGCTGAGCCAATTGTGCGCCGCCCCATGGGCCTCCCGGTCGTGGCCGGCTGTGACAGAGCCTGGACTTGAACCCAGAATCTCTGGTGGCACTGCGATGCATTGCCTTAGACTTCTGCTAAACCCGGAGGCCCTGTGAAGACATTTTAAAGTTTTACATTATCAGCCTTCTGAAAATATTCCAACCCCTTGACTTTTTCCACATTTTGTTAGGTTACAGCATTATTCTAAAATGTATGAATTTTTTTTCTCAATCTACACACCATAATGACAAAGCAAAAACATGTCTATAGAAATGTTTGCTAATTTATTACAAACAGAAATATCACATTTACATAAGTATTCAGACTCTTTACTCAGTACTTTGTTGACACACCTTTATCAGTGATGAGTCTTCTTTGGTATGATGCTACAAGCTTGTTGTCTTGACTGTGTGCTTCCTGTTGGAAGGTGACCCTTTGTCCCAGTTTGAGGTTCTGAGCGCTCTGGAGCAGGCTTTCAAGGATCAGGGATCTCTCTGTATTTTACTCCATTCATCTTTGTCTCTATCCTGACTAGACCCCAGTCCCTGCTGCTGAAAACCACCCCCACAGCATGATGCTGCCTCCACCATGCTTCACCGTAGGGATGGTGCCAGGTTTCCTCCAGACGTGATGCTTGGCATTCAGGCCAAAGAGTTGAATCTTGGTTTCATCAGACCAGAGAATCTTGTTTCTCGTAGTCTGAGAGTCCTTTAGGTGCCAAGCGGGCTGTCATGTACCTTTTTACTGAGGAGTGTCTGCCGTCTGGCCACTCTACCATAAAGGCCTGATTTGGTGGAGTGCTGCAGAGATGGTTGTCCTTCTGGAAGGTTCTCCCATCTCCACAGAGGAACTCTAGAGCTCTGTCAGAGTGACCATCGAGTTCTTGGTCACCTCCCTGACAAAGGCCCTTCTCCCCCGATTGCTCAGGAAGAGTCTTGGTGGTTCCAAACTTTTTCCATTTAAGAATGATGGAGGCCACTGGGGACGTTCAATGCTGCAGAAATGTTTTGGTACCCTTCCCCAGATCTGTGCCTCGACACGGACAATTCCTTCGACCTCATGGCTTAGTTTTTGCTCTGACATGCACTGTCAACTGTGGGACCTTTTTATATAGACAGGTGTGTGTGCCTTTCCAAATCATGTCCAAACAATTGAATTTACCACAGGTGGAGTCCAGTCATGTTGTAGAAACATCTCAAAGATGACCAATGGAAACAGGATGCACCTGATCTCAATTTTGAGTCTCATAGTAAAGGCTCTGAATACTTGTGTAAAAATAAGGTATTTCTGTTTTTTTATAAATTAGTAAACTTTTCTAAAAACCTGTTTTCATTATGGGGTATTGTGTGTGTGTGTGTGTGTGGTAGATATCTCAGGATAAAAAAAATAAGGCTATAATGTGAAAAAGTCAAGGATTCTGAATACTTTCCGAAGGAACTGTAGGTACAGTGTTGTCCAAATAGTTGGAAGTACGAAAGGGAAAATAAATGGACACATCAAAATTGGATTTGTTTTCAAATTCTCTCGCACACCTTTCTGTCTGGAGAATGATGCATGCTGTTATTTGCCCATGCATGGCCTGCTATTAACTTTCTTAGATTCATGTATGGGTGTGTAACAGCGCTCATTTGTGACCTTCACGGAACCACCTGTACCCGAATATTCGAGTCTGGGTCGGATCAGCCACTTGTCTCGGGTTTGTGTTATTTTAACTGACTTGTCCGGAAGCTCCCTTACAGATTCGAATGCGACTGCTTGCAGTAAAGAGAGTGGAGCGTGCCACGTCTAGCTTGTTGTTGGCCAATCAAAGCGGCAATCGACTGCAGTCATAGAGCCTCCGTGTGTGGCAGAAGTTATGAGATATCTAATCAATGGAAGATGGAATTAAAATGACAGATTTTACAGTTAAAGGAGAAGGATAGGCTACAACGACCATGAGCCAACAGTTAGGCAGCTGCTTAATATTCTGAATTAAGTTGTTGTTATTTGTAATTGTAGGATGAGAAAGTGCATGCAGCCTCAATTAGCCTAGCTAGCTAACGATGATAGCCAAGTATCTTAACTAGCTTCTCCCGGTTGATGCAGTCAAGACAAGTACTACGTAATCATTGGATGATGAATAACCTAGTTTTGGCAGCTATTACTCTACTATAGTGCGAGTCGGCTTGGTTAGTTGCTGTCTCTCCCTCCCTGCTCCCTTTGTCTGTCACTCACTGTACTCCCCCATCTGCTAGAGTGGCACCTATCTTTGATTTGTCTCTGACATTCAAAAGCTGAGCACCAGCCTTCTAAAGTCTAGGACTATTTATTTGCTTGGGAAGTAATATTATACAATGTGTGTCTCTGTTGCTATCAATTGATCTATTCACTTTCTGTAAAAGAGAATATGTGTAATGAAATGAGGGTTCATTTAAATTATAATACATTTGGTAGCGAAATAACATTTGGGGAAATAAGGTCTAGACTTGGTTTTTATTATTAAATAGGCTACCTAAAAGAGTACATGAGTTTTGTTAAACTGGCAGAAAATGAGCATCAAAACCAGCATTTTTCTAGGTCTCTCAAATTAAACAAAATCAAGATTTTGGTGCCTTATTATAATATAGGTTCATTAAAAAATCATAAAAAGGGGGTGGGGGCATTTTATTATTTTATTATTATATTTATTGCATTCCCTCAGATATTAGAATGTATGCACACATGACTGTAAGTCGCTTTGGATAAAAGCGTCTGCTAAATGGCATATATTATTATTATTATATTATTTTTCAAATGGAATCTTGCACAAAACATTTTTATGGGCCTAATAATAAAGATGTGAACATTTATTAACTTTTAATGTGTCATGAACACAACCATTCAGGATGCTTTCATCTGATTTGTCAAACAAATTACTTCAAAAAGTTTGTCCACGGCAAAATAATTCCAGCATCCAAAACCCCTAATCCAGCTCCACTAATCGCTGGGTCTCTTTCATCGCGTCATGGTGGCAGCATTCATCCGTTGACAATTTTATTAATTCAGGAACACAGTTCGCGCTGCATTACTAAGGCCTGGTGTGTATTTGCTGGGGCGTAAATTGTCTTTTTGGATAACTGCAGTGGAGATCGCTGGAAAATGTGTTTTTATTTTTTCAGCTATAGTGGTGTGCTTATTTAAGACTGTTTACATCGTTGCACATTGTCAGCCTCACACAATATCATCATACCCATACCAACCACTTCAATGTCGTTATTTACTGTAGTTCTTAGGACATACTGTGACATCAATGGGATGAAGCCTAAAGATCATGAGACTTTTACACAGTTACCATTGGCATCAGTGTAATATTTACATGAAGAGTTAGGCCTACTGTACTTTACATGCACACATACAGGTTAGGATTTTGCCCTTTGTCTTTACTCCCACAAACCAGGTCTTCTTTGCTATCTTCTGTACGGCACACACACATCTAAAAACCTCCTGGTGGCTCTTTCACTGTCAAATGAAACCATTCGATCAATGGAGCCCAGTGAGGGAGGGGAGGGTTAGGTTACACAGCTCCACCCCTTGCCCAGTAGGGATGCGCTGCGATTATTTGAATATCCAAACGGATGTTTAATATTCAATTACTTGGAATACTTAAGCCTATCCCAAACCTTAACCATTCAGAGTGAATTTGTAATAAATGCCTAAACTTAACCTTGGAAAGATACAGAGAAGTAACCAAACAGTTTGGAACAACACACACACACAGGCTCGCACACACCGGCTCCTGCTCATCTCTCGCCCCTCCCCCACCCCTTTGCTGAAACAAGCAGTGCAGTTCACCAGCACGCAAGTCTCCATTGATGTTTCATATACACTACCGTTCAAAGGTTTGTGGTCATTTAGAAATGTCCTTGTTTTTGAAAGAAAAGCACATTTTTTTGGTGTCCCTTTTCAAATAAAATATCAAATTGATCAGAAATACAGTGTAGACATTGTTAATGTTGTAAATGACTATTGTAGCTGGAAACAGCAGCCTTTAAAAAAATTATTATAAAAAATGGAATATCTACATAGGTGTACAGAGGCCCATTATCAGCAACCATCACTCCTGTGTTTCAATGGCACATTGTGTCAGCTAATCCAAGTTTATCATTTTAAAAGGCTAATTGATCATTAAAAAACAATTTTGTAGTTATGTTAGCACAACTGAAAACTTCTGATTTAAAGAAGCAACAAAACTGGCCTTCTTTTGACTAGTTTAGTATCTGGAGCATCAGCATTTGTGGTTTTGATTACAGGCTCAAAATGGCTAGAAACAAAGACCATTCTTCTGAACTCGTCAGTCTATTTTTGTTCTGAGAAATGAAGGCTTTTCCATGTGAGAAATTACCAAAAAACCGAAGATCTCGCAAATTTTTCAGTTGTGCTAACATGGCTAGGCCACTCCAGGACCTTAATTAATGTGCTTCTTCTTGAGCCACTCCTTTGTTGCCTTGGCCGTGTGTTTTAGGTCATTGTCATGCTGGAATACCCATCCACGACCCATTTTCAATGCCCTGGCTGAGGGAAGGAGGTTCTCAACCAAGATTTGACGGTACATGGCCCCGTCCATCATCCCTTTGATGCGGTGAAGTTGTCCTGTCCCCTTAGCAGAAAAACACCCCCAGAGCATAATGTTTCCACCTCCATGTTTGATGGTGGGGATGGTGTTCTTGGGGTCATTGGCAGCATTCCTCCTCCTCCAAACACAGCAAGTTGAGTTGATGCCAAAGAGCTCCATTTTGGTCTCATCTGACCACAACACTTTCACCCAGTTGTCCTCTGAATCATTCAGATGTTCATTGGCAAACTTCAGACGGGCATGTATATGTGCTTTCTTGAGCAGGGGGACCTTGCGGGCGCTGCAGGATTTCAGTCCTTCACGGCGTAGTGCATTACCAATTGTTTTCTTGGTGACTATGGTCCCAGCTGCCTTGAGATCATTGACAAGATCCTCCCGTGTAGTTCTGGGCTGATTCCTCATCGTTCTCATGATCATTGCAACTCCACGAGGTGAGATCTTGCATGGAGCCCCAGGCCGAGGGAGATTACAGTTCTTTTGTGTTTCTTCCATTTGAGAATAATCGCACCAACTGTTGTCACCTTCTCAACAAGCTGCTTGTCGATGGTCTTTTAACCCATTCCAGCCTTGTGTAGGTCTACAATCTTGTCCCTGACAAGAACCCTTGGAGAGCTCTTTGGTCTTGGCCATGGTGAAGGGTTTGGAATCTGATGGATTGATTGCTTCTGTGGACAGGTGTCTTTTATACAGGTAACAAACTGAGATTAGGAGCACTCCCTTTAAGAGTGTGCTCCTAATCTCAGCTTGTTACCTGTATAAAAGACACATGGGGAGCCAGAAATCTTTCTGATTGAGAGGGGGTCAAATACTTATTTCCCTCATTAAAATGCAAATCAATTTATAACATTTTTGACATGCGTTTTTCTGGATATTGTTGTTGTTATTCTGTCTCACTGTTCAAATAAACCTTCCATTCAAATTATAGACTGACCATTTCTTTGTCAGTGGGCAAACGTACAAAATCAGCAGGGGATCAAATACTTTTTTCCCTCACTGTATGAGGACACCCCTTCAAATTAGTGGATTCGGCTATTTAAGCCACACCCATTGCTGACAGGTGTATACAATCTAGCACACAGCCATGCAAGCTCCATAGACAAACATTGGCAACTGTGGAAATGTCTAGGAGCAACAACAGCTCAGCCGTCAAATGGTAGGCCACACAAGCTCACAGAACGGGACCGCCGAGTGCTGAAGCACGTAAAAATCATCTGTCCCCGGTTGCAACACTCACTGCCGAGTTCCAAACTGCCTCTGGAAGCAACGCCAGCACTTTAACTGTTTGTTGGGAGCTTCATGAAATGGGTTTCCATGGCTGGGCAGCTGCACACAAACCTAAGATCACCATGCGCAATTCCTAAGCGTTGGCTGGAGGGGTGTAAAGCTTGCCGCCATTGGACTCTGGAGCAGAGGAAACGTGTTCTATGGAGGGATGAATCATGCGTCGCCATCAGGCAGTTTTGGTGGATACCAGGAGAACGCTACATGCCTCAATGCATAGTGCCAACTGTAAAGTTTTAATGGGGGAGGAATAATGGTTCGGTCTAGGCCCCTTAGATCAGGTGAAGGGAAACGCTACAGCATACAACATTCTAGACGATTCTGTGCTTCCAACTTTATGGCAACATTATGGGGAAGGCCCTTACCTGTATTCAGCATGACAATGCCCCTGTGCAAGGTCCATACAGAAATGGCTAGTTGAGATCGGTGTGGAAGAACTTGACTGGTCTGCACAGAGAGGTTGAGGTCAGGGCTCTATCAAAACATCTTATGCATGAATTGCAGCGCCGACTGCGAGCCAGGCCTAATCGCCCAACATCAGTGCTCGACCTCACTAATGCTCTTGTCCCCGCAGCAATGTTCCAACATCTAGTGGAAAGCCTTCCCAGAAGAGTGGAGGCCGTTACATTAACTCCATATTAATGCCTCTGATTTTGGAATGTGATGTTCGATGAGTGATGTCCACATCATTTTGGTCATCTAGTGTATTTTTAAAACACATATTTCGACTATCCAGATATCTGATATTTTTATAATAGTGAAATAATTTCAAATGCCTATCCCTAATGCCCAGAGGCTTTGCAGCCACCCCTCCCAGTTAATCAGAGGGCCTGCAGACTGCAGTCAGACCAGCCCCACCCCGCTCACCCTCAGGGACCTCGAGCACTGGCTCCCCTCCCCCTCTCTGTCACACCTCCTGGAAACCTTCTACCAATTAATAGGCCCCCCTAATATAATATGGAAGGTGATATTGACTGCCTGAGCAGTAGCTTTTAGATGGAGAATATGAGCGCCATCCACTCAATTCCTCATTGCAGTACTTAAGCTGTAATTTATAAACAAACTGTTTTGTAAAACTAAATATCTGGGTGGTTTTGGGGATGCTGTTTACACAGAGAAATCTCATTTAAACTTTTCAGAGTATGGCACATGCATACATGAATTGTTCTGTAAACAAAGTTAAATAATTTGCATTCATTGACTGGCATGTTTGGCTGTCATTTTGAACCATTGTTTATTTTATTTTTGTTTTGTCTATAGCTAGGCCTCGAATAGATCTGCTGAAGACATAGAATGTGATTGGAATGGAAACTGGGAGACCCTGATTGGCCGAAGGACTGGGCAGAAGGAAATACCAAACGGTGAGTCACTATGGAGTTTCACTGAAACACTAAAGAGTTCACTTAACCGTAGGGTAGCAGTGGTCAATGGTCAAAATGATGATTTCAGTCTGTTTTGTGGTGTGTTAAGGTTACACTGTGATTATTTTGCTCTGTAGCCCTGAGATTTCCTTTATGATATTTCAACACAGATAATCTTTAGTCAGAGTGCGACAAGGCCCGAGGGCGACCATTTTGTGTTAGAGCAGTAAGTATTGCAGTTATATAGTGAATCCATTTTGTTTCCGGGTAACTAAAGTACAATCCATTAATCTGCTTCGGAAGGCTCACAGTCGCTGCATCTCACTGCCTTTCTGTGAAAATCCGGGCCCCTCCAGTGGTGGCCACCCCCTCTACCACAGACCCCATTTCACTTCATTTGACTTTCATGCGAAGCTGTCTTTATCTCTTACCAGGAACTCAATCCAAATTCCATCAGACATCAATTTACATAATGTACCAGGGAAAGAGATGCATTCATGTCCTCTATACACAATACACATGGGTTACTGTACTTGGGGGGGCATTCTGCCTTTGTCTCCTACCACAGGCAATGAGGTGGTCCAGCTGCTTACGTCTCAAGCGAACAATTGAAGTGCACATAAGACTAGAAATGTAATCTGCTTTGTTTGAAAGGGGGATACTTCAGAGAGCTTTCATGTTTTTATAGAAGGAATGTGGGGGCTTTTTCATTCACTCTGTTCAGAAGGAAAAGTACATGTAGGAATAAATTGATGTCTCAACTTAACGCAATGCACAATTTTAAATGGCAATTGATTTGATTTTTTTGCATTCTGTTGGCCTATGTGTGTGTGTTTCATGTTGCTTTTTTACCCTATGTGGTTGTAGAGTCGATCGTGTCTCGAATGATGCAGGCAGAGGACAGGAAGAAAATCAAACTGAGTGTGAGTTCCAGCAAAGGCGTGGTGGAGGAATATTGTCTAAGAGTGAGTAGGCCTGGACCCGACCGAACCTGAGCTCTTGATCATATCCTAACCCCATACAGAAGCCTGATATATTGACATATATTTTAAATAAATATACAGTTGAAGTCGGAAGTTTACATACACTTAGGTTGGCGTCATTAAAACTCGTTTTTCAACCACTCCACAAATTTCTTGTTAACAAACTATAGTTTTGGCAAGTCTGTTAGGACATCTACTTTGTGCATGACACAAGTCATTTTTCGAAACAATTGTTTACAGACAGATTACTTAAGTTATAATTGACTATCACAATTCCAGTGGGTCAGAAGTTTCCATACACTAAGTTGACTGTGCCTTTACAAAAAATAGAAGGAATGGCCATCGTTATGTTTGAAGGAAAAAGGGGGATGCTTGCAAGCCGAAGAACACCCTCCCAACCATGAGGCACGCGGGTGGCAGCATCATGTTGTGGGGGTGCTTTGCTGCAGGAGGCACTGGTGAACTTCACAAAATAGATGGCATCATGAAGCAGGAAAATGATGTGGATATATTGAAGCAACATCTCAAGACATCAGTCAGGAAGTTAAAACTTGATCACAAATGGGTCTTCCAAATGGACAATGACCCCAAGCATACTTCTAAAGTTGTTGCAAAATGGCTTAAGGACAACAAAGTCAAGGTATTGGAGTGTCCATCACAAAGCCCTGACCTCAATCCTATTGAACATTTGTGGGCAGAACTGAAAAAGCATGTGCGAGCAAGGAGCCCTACAAACCTGACTCAGTTACACCATCTCTTTCAGGAGGAATGGGCTAAAATTCACCCAACCTATTGTGGGAAAGTTGTGGAAGGCTACCCAAAATGTTTGACCCAAGTTAAACAATTTAAGCGTGTTGCTACCAAATACTAATTGAGTGTATGTTAACTTCTGACTCACTGGGAATGTGATGAAATAAATTAAAGCTGAAATAAATCATTCTCTCTACTATTATTCTGACATTTCACATTCTTAAAATAAATTGGTGATCCTAACTGACCTAAGACAGGGAGTTCTAGCTATATTGCCAGAGGAACCCAGCCCAACTACAAAGCTGTGTTTGCTATCTCTGTGAGAACTCTTGCTTTGTAAGCAGTTGAAGAAAATTATCTTCTTCCTTTTCTGTCACCTGGCATGAGGAAGCTTTTTGGCAGCTGCTCTTCTCCTCATCCTCAGCTACTCTTTTCCACCTCTGAAGAAAATTCTAAATTGCAACAGCTTTTCTGTAATTTGGAGGCAGAGATGGGGGTGACCCTGCAACATTTCAAATTGTGATTGACATCTCGGGAGAATTATGTTCTAAATTCATGTCTCTTTTTGAAATTAACATAAATTAATCTCATATATAGTGGCAGGTGGCCTCAATAGCTGCATCATTTATTTTCACCTTTTTAGATGCAAACCCAACTTTGGGAACCTAATGCCAGAGGTCAATGTACTCAACATTACAATTCAGCATAATAGAGAGCCTTCAGAAAGTATTCAGACCCCTTGACTTTTTCTACATTTTGTTAAATGACAGCCTATTTCTAAAATTGATTAAATTGTTTTTTTTTTAATTATCTACACACCAACACCCCATAATGACATTTTTGCAAATGTATTACAAAAATGCCAAGAGTGTGCAAAGCTGTCAAGGCAAAGGGTGGCTATTTGAAGAATCTCAAATATAAAATATATTTGGTTTTGTTTAACACTTTGTTTTGGTTACTACATGATTCCATAGGTGTTATTTCATAGTTGTGATGTCTTCACTATCATTCTACAATGTAGAAAATATTTAAAATAAAATAAAAAAAAACTGAAGAAACTCCGCTAATACAGGTGTGCCAAGCTTGTAACATCATACACGGGAAGACTTGATGCTGTATTGCTGCCAAAGGTGCTTCAACAAAGTACTGAGTAAAGGGTCTGAATACTTATGTTAATGTATATTTCAGTTTATTTTTTTATGATTTAGCAAAAAACGAATGAATCAATTAGAATAAGGCTGTAACGTAACAAAATGTGGAAAAAGTCAAGGGGTCTGAATACTATTTTAATCACAGGACAATCACGTTTTTGACTGCACTGGGCCTTTTGTAGTGTTACTCAAGTCTCTTTCATCAACTATAAAAAAAATAAAAAAAATGATCCTGCAGCAACAGGAAATGTGAATTATTATGTAGATTATAATTAATAGACATTTTTGTATGGGTTGATGCATTTTTAGTTTGGATTCATTTCTCACTTTTTTAAAGTGGAAATTACAAAGTTTAGAATATTTTTTGTTGTTGTTGCATTTCCTGCCCTGCAGGAAAATTCTCTGTGACCGAGTGATCAAATTAAGACGACAGTGATCGAATTAAGATTCTATACCTGTAACAACTGTGTTATTTCAGGAGCGACCAAAAGACGACGCAGCAAAAATGAAGAACAAAGTGACCAGCACACAAGGTAAACTCTGGAAATGGAAATGCTGCTAATAACAACAATCAGATCATAA
This sequence comes from Oncorhynchus keta, assembly GCF_023373465.1. NCBI lineage: Eukaryota > Metazoa > Chordata > Actinopteri > Salmoniformes > Salmonidae > Oncorhynchus > Oncorhynchus keta. Next base: position 72,132,859 of record NC_068448.1, read on the forward strand.
CTGAATACTAAAATACTACTGGTTATTGATATGAATGCACCGAGTATGTTTTAAAGTGATATCAAATGATAATGGCTGGCATATGCTATGTACTGTAGAGTATGGATGTATATTTACACACAGGGATTCTCTATTGAGTGAAGTTTTTAGACTAGGATGTGTGTCCTGGAATCTGGCTTGTGCTATCATAAGTAGAGATGTAACTCAGAGTGTGGTGTGGTAGCAGTGATTGGTAGGAAGAAGGCCTGGTCGTGGGATCAGTACCTGGGAGAGGAGAAGGCCATAGCAGTTCCCCTCAGACTGTTCACTGAGGTAAGCATCACCTTCATCAACCAGTAGGTCTATCTACTACTAAAGCTTGACACGAGAGCCCTATACATTAGGGCACACCGTAACAACGGAACATTTTGCAGCAGAAAATGAAAATGTCCAGGTAGTTCCCCATGTTTGTCTGTTTTCAGTCCGAGATGTAATTTACTAAACTAGAATACAGGCCACCAAAGCTATGATTTGCATTTAAAGGCCATAAGCCAGCTGCTTGATGTTAAACATGGTCTGTTGATTTAAAAGGAAGGATGTTAAGGACCTACTGTACAGTATATAGTTTACGGGACTATGCAAAGGTACACTATATACAAAAGTATGTGGACACCCATTCAAAAGATGCAGAGCAGCCGCACATAAGCCCAAGTTCAGCCAAGCATCGGCTGGAGTGGTGTAAAGCTTGCCTCCATTAGACTCCGAAGCAGAAGGAAACTCTTCACCATCTGGCAGTTTGACAGAAAAATCTGAGTTTGGTGGATGCCAGGAGAACGCTACCTTCCCCAATGCATAGTGCCAACTGTAAAGTTTGGTTTAGGATAAATGATAGTCTGGGTCTGTTTTTCATGGTTTTGGGCTAGGGAAATCTAAACGCTATGCCATTCGATGACAGTCTAGACGATTCTGTGCTTGCAACATTGCGGCAACACATTTGTTTTAATGTGTGTCCATATACTTTGGGGAAGGACCGTTGTTTCAGAATGACAATGCTCCCGTTCCCATAAAGAAATGGTTTATTGAGATCAGTGTTAAAGAACTTGACTGGCCTGCACAGAGCCCTGACCTCAAAACCCATTGAACACCTTTGGGATGAATTGGAACGCCGACTGCAAGCCAGGCCTTATCGCCCAACATCAGTGCCCGACCTCATTAATGCTCTCGTGACTGAATGGAAGCAAGTCCCTGCAGCAATGTTCCACCATCTAGTGGAAAGCCTTCCCAGAAGAGTGGAGGCTGTTATGGCAGCAAAGGGGGGACCAACTCCATATTAATGCCCATGATTTTGAATTGAGGTTTTGGCTGAGCAGGTGTCCACATACTTTTGTTCATGTTGTGTATTTTCTCCAAGTGATTTAATGTTTTATTTGATTTATTTTAGAACAAAGCAAATTGCAACCAGTTGTCCTTGATGAAATAGTTTCCCTATCCCAGTAGCTGGAGTTGTAGATCACACAGCCAGGTTTCAGATGAGGGGGAGGACCATGTGCTAAAACTGCGGAGAAATCACAGATCCTCCCCTTTCCTACTGCTTTTCTGCAGGACTTATTTCTAATGGGTCGACAAGGGCCTGCGAAATAGATGAAAATCACACTTTGTGTGTGTGCTCATGCCTGTGGGTGGGTGGGTGTGTGTGGTGGTGGACACAAGGATGTCCCCATTGTTTCTAATGACTGTGAATTTGAGAACGGACACAGCACAACTATTTGACCGCAGTGTAGATTAAGCAAGGATTTGAGACTTGACCCTTAAATGTTTAAATTATCAAGACACCCCCCAGTGTTGCCTATGCCCCACCCCCTCCCCCATATCTCTCTCCTTAAGACCCTTAAATGTTTATAGTATCAAGACCCCCCCTCCCCCATATCTCTCTCCTTAAGACCCTTAAATGTTTACAGTATCAAGACCCCCCCCATCAGTGTTGCCTATGCCACCCCTCCCCATAAGACCCTTAAATGTTTACAGCATCAAGACCCCCCCCCCCCCAGTGTTGCCTATGCCCCCCCTCCCCCATATCTCTCTCCTTAAGACCCTTAAATGTTTACAGTATCAAGACACCACCCCCAGTGATGCCTATGCCCCCCCCCCATCTCTCTCTCCATAACAATGATTTACACTGGACTAAGTCCTTTGCTACAAACACTCGGTGCAGCGTACTGTATTCATTTTTCTATGAAGGGATTAGACAGGACATCTGTTCCGTCGGAGACACAAACACATTTCCACGGCAACTGCGCTGCCGGGACACACTTGAGCGTGGGGGTTCAGCCTCCATGAAAATGGAAGCACAATAATGTTATGTTTCATAGTAAATGTATAGGTTTGGATTTTCTAGAGTTAAATTTCCTAGGATGGGTTTTGGTTTTCTAGAGAGGATATTTTATTTATCAACATTTGGGTTTATTCTCCTGGTCTCCTGTTGGTCGTTTCGTTATCTCCTTTTTTGCTAGCTCTGCTCTGTCCTATGCTCTCTATCCTTATTGTTTCTCACTTTCTCTCTCTCCCTTCCTCCTCTCATTTACTTTTCTCTCTGTATGTCCATTGCTGTCTCATCACACTTTCTCATTCTTATGTTCTCCCACTCTCTCTCCCTTTATCTTCCTCTCTCTCCCTCCATCCCAGGCCCAGTCGTTCCCCTCGAGCAGAAGTGGCTTCAAGGCTGGGATGAGGCTGGAGGGGATCGACCCTCTCCACCCCTCCATGTTCTGTGTCCTGTCTGTGGCAGAGGTGAGCTGCAGGGTAGAGGGAGGGCTCTCCCAGCACACTGGGCATGTCACACCAAGGGCTCTCCCAGCACACTGGGCATGTCACACCAAGGGCTCTCCCAGCACACTGGGCGTGTCACACCAAGGGCTCTCCCAGCACACTGGGCGTGTCACACCAAGGGCTCTCCCAGCACACTGGGCACGTCACACCAAGGGCTCTCCCAGCACACTGGGCACGTCACACCAAGGGCTCTCCCAGCACACTGGGCACGTCACACCAAGGGCTCTCCCAGCACACTGGGCATGTCACACCAAGGGCTCTCCCAGCACACTGGGCGTGTCACACCAAGGGCTCTCCCAGCACACTGGGCGTGTCACACCAAGGGCTCTCCCAGCACACTGGGCGTGTCACACCAAGGGCTCTCCCAGCACACTGGGCGTGTCACACACTTTAACTGGGTGTGTGATCTGAAGTCCAGACAGCACTGTTGTGGATGGGGGAAATTCTTGTCCATAACTGTTACTGATGAGGACCTTGGTAGTTTTGTGTTTTCAATGATCTTTTTATGCCATCCCTTTTGTGTTAAAATTGTCATGAGTCATTACCTAAGCACTTGGAATCTGCGTATCACATCGACCACTTTCCAAATATACAAGATTTACGTTAGCTGTCGCTGTTGTATTTCCATCAGCAAAAATGGAATTGTATGTAAAGTCTCCTCTTATATATAATTCACAGTGGAACAGAAAACAACTGTTAAGTGCAAGGCATGCAAGTAGCTTACTGCAATAGTCATGGGAAGACGGAGCGGGATGACATTGTGCTGTGGATTGGTGTTTTGGGATAGGGACTGCATGTACATCCATACATATATTTGCTGCATTTTGTTTTTCAAAGGTGATTGGCTACCGATTGCGGCTCCACATCGACGGCTACTCTGAATGCTATGACTTCTGGTTAAACGCCGACTCTGCCGACATCAGGCCAGCCGGGTGGTGCGAGTCGACAGGACACAAGCTCCACCCACCAAAAGGTGATCTACAGCAGATCGGCACAGTGTTACCCCTTTTCTCTTTCCCCGTTTCACGGTAACTAATCATGCTGACCCAAACCAATATATTATTTTCACATGGTCCTTGTCAACATGGTTCAAGGAAAGCAACTATGGTGGATGCATAGCCAGGCCAGCTCAGTACAGCTCGGTTTGTCTTTGCTCAGTTTGGCTCAGTAGTGTGAAAGGTCCCTTCAGCTGTTCACTTTTGTCTGTTTTGATATAATTGTATTGCTTCTGTGTAAGAGCTTGTGCTTGTTTGATTCTAACGCGATAGACTTCAACACATAACAGGAGAATGATCTTTAAACTATGCATGGTTAATTTTTCTTACAAGGGCCTCATCTTATTTCCACACCATCAGCATTTAGTGCTAATACATGGCAGTCTGTTGGGAATCATGTAATGTGCCTGGCACAGCAATATTTTTCACAACCCTAATCGCATTTTATTTTCTCTCTCCTTTCTCCACCCTCTTCCTATTTTCCTGCACAACTTATTTTTTTTTTTTCAGGCTACAACGAAGTCGAGTTTAACTGGGATAAATACCAAGAGTCTTGTAACGCTCCAGCTGCACCACAGAATCTGTTTGAATCTCATAACAGTGTAAGTGCTTGGTCGGGTTGTGGGAGTCAACATCAGCTTAGTGCTTCTTTCTCCTGAAAGGACGCCTGGGGCCAAAAGCTGACCTTCATTCACACAGCAGAACAGAACAATGTGTCCCAGTGGCTGTTGTAAAGCTCCTCCCACAATGCTTCAAAGAAACACCGCTTTACTTTCTCTAGGTTTTTTTTAGTGGCAAAAGCTCAAATAAAGATTGACTGAGCGGTACTGTATGACTTTAATGAAGGGAATTGATTGGCGTATAGGACAATATACAATGAGTGTTCAAACCATTAAGAACCACCTTTTTAATATTGAGTTGTACTCCACCTTTTGCATTCAGACCAGTCTCAATTAATGAGGGCATGAGCTCTACAAGGGGTCGAACGCGTTCTACAGAGATGTTGGCCCATGTTGACTCCAATGCTTCCCACAGTTGTGTCAAGTTGGCTGGATGTCCTTTGGGTCGTGGACCATTCTTGATACACACAGGACACTGTTGAGCGTGAAAAACCCAGCAGCGGTGCAGTTCTTGACACAAACTGGTGCGCCTGGCACCTACTACCATACTCTGTTCAAAGGCACTTAAATATTTTGTCTTTCCCATTCACCCTCTGAATGGCACACATTCAAATCAAATCAAATGTATTTATATAGCCCTTCGTACATCAGCTGATATCTCAAAGTGCTGTACACAATCCATGTCTCAATTGATTTGAAGTAGATTTAACAAGTGACATCATTAAGGGATCGTAGCTTTCACCTGGATTCACCTGATCAGTCAGTGTCATAGAAATAATAATTGAACCCTTACTGATGTGTCTGTGTGTGTCCACAGACCACGAGCACGTCTAAGTTTCAGGTGGGCATGAAACTGGAGGCAGTGGACAGGAAGAACCCGTGCCTGGTGTGTGTGGCCTCGGTGGCCGACATCATGGACAATCGCTTCCTGGTTCACTTTGACAACTGGGACGACACCTACGACTACTGGTGAGACACCAGTCATTCAATTCAAACTGTTTTCCATTCTTTTGAAATTACATTTTTGTGAGTTGATGAGAAATTGGAAAATTAAGTGTCCACACTGTGTGCATGTGTGTGGGGGGAATTACAGAATAATACATTTTGTCTCCTCGGTTTGAAACGTGTCTAGCTTTTGTATGTTGGCTTCCTCGTTTCTACCTTGACTGTTAAACTAAGTCCGTTGTGGAAAGCAAACCTGAGGTTGAGAAGGTGTTTTCATCAAGTTCTAGCCAGATGAGACATGCAATCAACTCAAATCAAATCTATTTATATAGCCCTTCATACATCAGCTGATATCTCAAAGTGCTGTACAGAAACCCAGCCTAAAGCCCCAAACAAGCAAGCGATGCAGGTGTAGAAGCACGGTGGCTAGGAAAAACTCCCTAGAAAGGCCAAAACCTAGGAATAAACCTAGAGAGGAACCAGGCTATGTGGGGTGGCCAGTCCTCTTCTGGCTGAGCTGGGTGGAGATTATAACAGAACATGGCCAAGATGTTCAAATGTTCATAAATGTCCAGCATGGTCAAATAATAATAATCACAGGCAGAACAGTTGAAACTGGAGCAGCAGCACGGCCAGGTGGACTGGGGACAGCAAGGAGTCATCATGTCAGTTAGTCCTGGGGCATGGTCCTAGGGCTCAGGTCCTCCGAGAGAGAGAAAGAGAGAATTAGAGAGAGCATACATAAATTCACACAGGACACTGGATAGGACAGAAGAAGTACTCCAGATATAACAAACTGACCCTTTCCCCCGACACATAAACTACCGCAGCATAAATACTGGAGGCTGAGACAGGAGGGGTCAGGAGACACTATGACCCCATCTGATGACACTCCCGGACAGGGCCATATGCTTACTGATGTTTCGTGTCAGTAATTGATAGATTACACCTTAATGTTGTTTTGTAATTGATGTACTATTTTGTGTGTGTGTGTGTGTACATACATACATACATACATACATACATACATATAATATTTTGCAGTGGTTATTTTATTTGTCCTTTTTCCCCTCCTTTTTTCATGTCTTACGGAGACTTTCCAAGAGGAGTATCTGCTAGCTTCCTAGCCTCCTTGCCTCACAGAAAGCATGAGTTCGCCACAGCTCATTGCATTCACACGCACCCAGATGTACACCTACACTCACAGTTTACTTGCACACAAGCACAACACACTTGCATGTACACACACACGCACACAGATTCACTCTCAGCCAGTCCATTACACTCACCAGAGAGCATGTATGGGATTCTTGGTCAAATTATAGTGCCCAAGGGACAGCAATCTGGAAATCGTTCACTCGGTGCACCCCATGATTGGTTATTCTCACACATACACACACATACGCACACACATTCCCCGCACACAGATTCACTCTCTCAGCCACTCCGCTACGCTCACCAAAGGGGATTTGTGGAATTCTTGGTCAAATTATAGTGCCCAAGGGACAGCAGTCAGGCAAGCCTTCACTCTGTGCAACTGGGCTATTCAGCAGAATCGCACCGCTGCTGTATCATTTCAAAGCACACAGAAATCTAATGGAATTGCACTTGTTGTGTGATTGCATGTGTGTAGATGTTAATCTAGCCGGCCCGCCCCCCTCTCTCAGATGGGCCCGCCCCTCTTTTCGCAGTTATGGTTCCGGAACTGACACACCCACTCATTTTTAGCATACACATTTCAACAACATGCTGGTTGCGGTGTTCCAAACATTGACTCGGTACAAAAATCTCCTGGATGAAGCATTAATTCAAAAGATTAGTAATCGCATTTAAAGAACTGTGATATTTGAAAGAAAAGTCAACAAGACTGTGTACATTCCAGAGTTAGGATGCATACCAGAGTTGGGGTGTAAACTTATCCCATACAGCGTTGTGCTCTGTATTGTCCAATCACAGAGCATATACACGTCACGTGACCAATGGAATCTTTCCTTTGAAATTGAGAAACATGGCGGTTGTTGGTTAGGTGTGATGTTGCATTCCAATTTCTGTTAGCTAGCTAAGTTATCAGACACAGACCTAAAATAAACCATGAGATCTGTTCGCAAACACAAAATGGCACTCAATAGCACTGTCACAGGTGCATCTGACCAAATTTTCCAGTCACTTTAGAACAGACCCAGGGTCTGTTTTTGTGGTGGTAGAAACGCTAAGGCTCATGGTTAGTTGTTTTTGGTGCTTTTTATACTTTGAAGAATTAAGTCGTTGGTTTCTAAGCTGTTTCTAAGCTGACATGGAATTGTTTTAAGATCTTCATACTATGGCTCATTCTGCGATTTGATTTGGAATGTTTTGACCCCTTTAGGTATAAAAAAAAATAAAACAAGTATTTCATTAAATATTTAGCCTTTGTTACTGTAGCCCAGAGAAACGCATTGAACCCCTTGTTTTTGGGTCGGCACAAATCTACCTTCATACATTTTTTAAACCCAGTATCGGTTACCGTCAGACGAGTCCAGTGACACTTGTTGGGGTCATAGAGCAAAACCTGATAGTCTCCCCTTTCCATAGAGTGGTCATAATAGTTTGTAGGTCAAACCGAGTGACCACATTTTAAAATACCCAAATGTGGGACAACAGGATGATTTTGCAGGACAGTGTAGCCTACATGATAAAAAACGTATGGCATCACGTGTGGCCTTTTTGTATTTGAAAATCTGGGAATATTTGGCCAAGGAAACATTTCTGGTTGACCTCAGGGAATGTAAATCAGTTAGGAAGGGAAACGGTTCAAATTGGTTTGAGGGAAGTAGCAACCAATATGTTGAATGAGCAATTGATAAGCGCGGGAGCCTCTCAAGTTTGATGAAATGACCTTATCTTTCAGTCTAATACTGCTGTCGTAGATCTTCATTAGAACAACACATTTCACTGCACCTATCTGGTGACGATAAAGCGTTTTATTTTTTTAAAACAAAAGGTAGTTAGGCCTACTGTCCTGTTCAAGTTTAGCTGGAACAAAGATGCATGTCTCTCCACCCTCACAATGTAACCCGTGCTACAGACGGCTATATTGGTCCTGTAATACAGGACTAGTAAAGGCCCACGGCACTATTAAAAGTTGATTCATTCTACAAAAAAACAGCAGATTTTTTTTTTCATGGGGTGCTACAGTCCACCGCATCCGCCGATATCGCAGACCTTTGTGGAAGTGCGATATCGGCGGATGTGGTGGATAGAGACGCATCCAATGCAAAAAATAAAATGAAAGAACATATCTCGAGCTTAAACTGACAGATTGTGATGGTGATTTTTATTCGTATTTTATTTGATTTATTATGCACCAGTGCGTCAATCGACTAGGGGGGTAAAATCAGGAACCGACTGTAAAAACACGACTTCTCAACACAGAAGTGGAAAGATTCATAACCGATGGGCACTACATCAACATACCAAATTGTTTGGCAATCTTGAGAGAAAATTGAACGTCAAAGTTGCACAGAAACATCGCTATAGCTAATATTTAATAACCGCACGGGTTACAAGGATTGAGAATCCATTCCCAGAACCTCTCGTCGGAGCCCCATTGCAATATTCTCCCGGTCACAAACTTTGTATTTTAAATGCAAATTGCATGTTGAGGTTATTGTTATGTGCTTCCCCAGGAGGATTGAAATATGTGTGTGTGTTTAGTTGAGGAAGTGTGTGTATGTAGGAAGATAATGTACTGTATGCTGTGGTTTAGTAGTGTGTTTGGTTTATTTTGTTGGGACTCTTTCTGGGGTCCATTAGATACTGTACATTCAGCAGCTACTCTTCCTGGGGTCCATTAGATACTGTACATTCAGCAGCTACTCTTCCTGGGGTCCACATAAATGTACAAATACATGACAAAGTACAGAACAGTAATAGATATTACATTAAATTCAAAATCAATAAGAAACCAATTTAGAGTTATAGTGTGATGTGCATTTTAGGTGTGATGCCAGCAGCCCTCACATCCACCCAGTGGGCTGGTGCCAGGACCACGGACGACCTCTCACTGCACCTCAGGGTGAGTAGCTTGCCCAGTAGATACAATACTGTATACATGTTGTGTGAAAGTCACTTTGGATGCGGTGTGGCTAATGTCTGTCAAAAAGGCCTACTTTAGTCATTCCTTACTTTAGTCCCCATATTTATATTGATTTATTTGACCTTTATCTAACTAGGCAAGTCAGTTTAGAACAACATTTTATTTTCAATGATGGCCTATGATAAGTGGGTTTAACTGCCTTGTTCAGGGGCAGAACAGTAGATTTTTACATTGTCAGCTCGGGGATTCGATCTTGCAACCTTTCGTTACAAGTCCAACGCTCTAACCACTAGGCTACCCTGCTGCCCCAATACTCAAGCAATCAATTTCATTTCCCCTCTAATTTGCTGGTACTGTCCCCTTCCAACCCCTACTTATTTAAAGCTAGAATTCTTGGTTGCTGCGTCCATTTTTGGACATAATTATATATGCCCATTGATTCTTGAAGAATTTTACTTATAAATGCCTTATGAGCTTAGTTCATCTGATGTACCCCAACATAACCCAAAATATGTATGTATGTAAACAAACACTATAGCCTCAAAACATGGTTAAAACTATACATTTGATATCATGGATGGTCAGTCCTTAGCTCTGTTTGAATTTGAGCTGGGTTACATTTCTCCAGCCCCATCCCTTAGCTTTATAGCGAAACGGGCAGGGATCCATTTTGGAATACTGACTGTACAAACAGTGACCAAATTGTGTGTGTTCAGACAGCAGTCATGTGCTAACAAGGCTACACTAGTTGTCATAGTAATGAGGGGTGTGTGTGCAGTGATCTAGACTGATTGGTGGTGGTACTTGTGCTTCCTATCACTCAGTTCTGTAGCAAGCTACGGTGACAATAATGCCTGTCATGGACATTTCCCATTTGTTTTGAATGTTCAAAATCATAGTGGTAAGAACACTTTTAAAGCCTCAAAGGATAAGATGATCCAACTTTCAAAACAAGTCCTTTTTGGCTAGCTACAGCAGTCCACCAGCTAGCCAGTCACAGCAGTCCACTAGCTAGCCAGTCACAGCAGTCCACTAGCTAGCTAGCCAGTCACAGCAGTCCACTAGCTAGCTAGCCAGTCACAGCAGTCCACTAGCTAGCCAGTCACAGCAGTCCCAGCAGCTAGCCAGTCACAGCAGTCCACTAGCTAGCTAGCCAGTCACAGCAGTCCACTAGCTAGCTAGCCAGTCACAGCAGTCCACCAGCTAGCCAGTCACAGCAGTCCACTAGCTAGCCAGTCACAGCAGTCCACTAGCTAGCTAGCCAGTCACAGCAGTCCACTAGCTAGCTAGCCAGCCACAGCAGTCCACTAGCTAGCTAGCCAGCCAGCCACAGCAGTCCACTAGCTAGCTAGCCAGCCAGCCACAGCAGTCCACTAGCTCGCTAGCCAGCCACAGCAGTCCACTAGCTGTTGATCTTTCTAGCATATTCACTCATTTGTTTGAAAACAATTAACAGGATAGCTAGCTCCCACATGTTCTTGTCAAAACTGTTAACAGAGTAGCTAGCAAGCAACAAGAAATGCCAAATAACAGTGTAAAAACCAAAATGGCAAAAAAAAATCAGATTTGACTGTTTAGAAACAACTTGCATGGCTATGAATCAGATTTGTATCTGATTTCAAAGGTGGTTTGAAATGTGCCTTAAAATACCTGATTCCATGTTCAGACTGCAGGAAAAAAACACATTCGAGTCAGATTTATGCCAAAATATTAGATTTTTGTCTCTTCAAACTGCATCATCCTAAAATGAGGCACTTAATTATTATTATTGAACCTTTATTTAACTAGGCAAGTCAGTTAAGAACAATTTCTTATTTACAATGACTGCCTAGGAACAGTGGGTTAATTAACTGCCTTGTTCAGGGACAGAACGACAGATTTTTACCTTGTCAGCTCGGGGATTTGATCTAGCAGCCTTTCGGTTACTGGCCCAACACTCTAACCACTAGGCTACCTTCTGCCCCTAATCATAGCTGTTCTTTAGTAATACAGTACATAGTATACTGTACATGCCCTTCAATGCATAAAACATCTTAACATTTACTTCACAATTGTTGTTTTTGTTGATATAGCATGATGGAACACTACATCACAGCACGTAACTTAGTAATGTTAAGTTATATCACAATGAGTTATTTTTTAAAGCATTCAATTGACAGTCAAAAATGTTTACATTTAGAAAACTCCTATATTATTTACTGCACCTGTCAGCATTCACCTCCACTTCCCTTTCAGTTGATACTACTGTACATAGGCTACATAGACCCAAGCCCTGCTTTAATCTCATGATTTGTAATGGTTTGATCCATTGACCGCTTCGACAAGCCCAGCTTCATATTTTCATATTCTTCTCTAGACTTACATAAAACCAGCTCTCCTGTCAGTCTAGATGGTGTCAATCATTTAAAAGTTTCTCATCTGCAGTCAGCATCTAGCTACGATGATATGTTAAAGTTGTCGGGGTAACGTTAAATTTGACAAAGGTATAGGAGGTGTAGAGAATTTCACTTTGTGTGGCTTTAATGTCTTATTGTGTTTACGACATAAACATTAAAAGCGTATTGCAAAGCGCTCGCTCGCTCTCTCTCTCCAACTCCTCTCTCCTCTTCTATCCTCTCTCTCTTCTGCTAAATCCTTCTTCCTCCTGTCTTCTGATTATGCCTGTTCAACTGTACTCCCCTCCCTTTCCGCATCCTATGGCTCTCGCCCCTGCTCCGTGGCTGAGTGACTCATTGCGAGCTTACAGAACAGTGCTGTGGGCAGCTGAGGAAAATTGGTCCTCCGGAAGTTATCATTCACTTCCTCCTCTCTAACTTCTCTTCCTCTGTATCTGCTGCTAAAGCCACTTTCTATCGCTCTAAAAGAAGCTTTCAAGCTTCTGCCTCTAGCCCCAGGAAACACCCCTCCCTTCTCCCTCTCTGTGGGCGACTTTGCCAACCACTTTAAAAAGAAGGTTGACGAAATCTGTTTTGCATTCACTCAGCCTATTGAGTCCACTGGTCCCAGTCACACAGAACTACCCTATGCATTGACCTCTTTCTCCTCTCTCTCCATATGAAACCATGCAGCTAGTGAGGTCTGGCCTGCCTGACAACCTGTCCGCTCGACCCCATCCTTCCTTTTCCAGACCTTCTCTGGAGATCTTCCTCCAATTCCTCATCAACTCATCCCTGAGCCCTGGCTGCGTCACCTCTGACTCCAAAAGAAACCAACACTCGACTCATCTGAAGTCAAAAACTATAGACCTGTATCCCATTTTTTTCTTTCCAAAACACTTGAGTGTGCTGTCTCTGATCAACTCACTTGTTATCTCTCTCAGAATGATCTTCTTGACCCTAACCAGTCAGGCTTCAAGACGGGTCACTCAACCGAGACTTTGCTTCTCTGTAACGCAGAGGCTCTCCGCACTGTCAAAGCTGGCTCTCTTTCCTCTGTTCTCATCCTGCAAGATCTATCCTCTGCCTTCGACACTGAAATATCAGATCCTCTGCACGCTCTCAGGGCTGGGCGACTCAGGCTCTACACACTCTTGGATTGCGTTCTACCTGGCAGGCCGCTCCTACCAGGTGACGAGGAGAGGATCTGTGTCTGCATCACGTACTCTCACTACTGGTGTACCCCTAGTGCTCGGTTCTAGGCCCTCTCCTCTTCTCTCTATACACGAAGTCACTTGGCTCTGTCATATCCTCACATGGTCTCTCCTATCATTGCTATGTGGATGACACTCAACTACTTTTCTCCTTCCCCCCCTTCTGACACCCAGGTGACGCACGCATCTCTGTGTGCCTTGCAGATACCTCAGCTTGGATGTCGGCCCATCACCTCAACAAGACGGAGATTCTCTACCTCCCCGGGAAGGCCTGCTCGCTCAAAGACCTCTCCATCATGGTTGACAACTCCACAGTGTCGCTCTCCCAGAGTGCAAAGAACCTTTGTGCGGCCCTGGACAACACCTTGTCGTTCTCTGCAAACATCAAAGCAGTGACTCACTCCTGCAGGTTCATGCTCTACACCATCCATTGAGTACAACCTTACCTCACACAGGAAGCGGTGCAGGTCCTTGTCATCTTCGGTCTGGACTATTGCTGTTAGCTGGGCTCCCTGCTTGTGCAATCAAACCCCTGAACCTTAACCAGAACGCTGCAGCCCACCTGGTCAACATTCCCAAGTTGTCCCATGTCACCCTACTCCTCTGCACACTCCACTGGCTTCCAGTTGAAGTTCACATCCACTACTAGAACATGGCGCTTGCCAACAGTGCAGCAAGAGGAACTGCCCTCCCTACCTTCAGGCTATGCTCAAACCCTAAACCCCAACCTCAGCACTCCGTTCTGCCACCTTTGGTCTCTTGGCCCTGCCACCCCTACGGGAGGGCAGCTTCCGCTCAGTCCAGTCCGAGCTCTTCTCTGTCCTGGCACCCCAATGGTGAAACCAGCTTCCCCCTGAAGATAGGAAAGCAGACCCTGCCCATCTTCTGAAAGCACCTGAATCCAACACCTCCTTTCTAGCTCTGACTTTGCTGATACACTTTTCCTCTATAAATTACATATTTCCTGTGATATGTGGTTGTCCCACCTTGCTATCGTAAGATGAAAGCACAAACTGTAATTTGCTCTGGATAAGAGTGTTTGATAAATGACAAAAATGTGAGGATTCCAAGTCTGAAGCATTTGAGAGGATATCAAAACCCTCTGGGCTCACTCGCTCTCCTATTTCTCAATTTTCTTCTCCCTCCTTCCCTCTCCTGTTCTACAATCTAATAGGCGACTTGGTTGTGCCATTCGGCTAACATTCTCCTGTGTGTCGCAATACTGCATCTGTTTTTCCAGTTAAAAGCGAGCGGGGTGATGTGCTGTTAAATGGATTCTGTAGCACAATCATCATACATCAGATCAGCGAATGGGAAGAGCGAGGGAAATAGGGGTGAAGAGGGGGGAGAGACAGATTATAGTTTCTGTTACCACAGCTGTTGGGTAAAACATTATTTTAACTATTTGATCCATGCCTTGTGCAGAGAGCATTAATTTACCATTTGAAATAAGGTTTCTCTCTCTCGCTTTTTGCTAGCGCTCTCTCTCTCGTTCTCTCAGCTCCTATCAGACCCGATAGTCCTTGGCTCAGCTATAGCAGTTTTAGGGGTGTATATGTGGTGCTGGGAGATACCAACAGTCTATCAGGGATCATCAACTACATCATTTGTAATAAAACACAATGCCAAGAGTGTGCAAAGTTGTCATCAAGGCAACGGGTGGCTACTTTGAAGAATCTAAAAAATATTTGTGTTTGTTTAACCCTTTTTTGGTTAGATATGTTTCCATATGTGTTATTTCATAGTTTTGACGTCCGTAACTATTGTTCTACAATGTAGAAAATAGTAAAAATAAAGAAAAACCCTTGAATGAGTAGGTGTGTCCAAACTTTTGATTGGTGCTGTGTATACATGGTGTATTCAGAAAGTATTCAGATTTTGTTACGTTACAGACTTATTCTAAAATTGATTAAATAAAAACATTTCCAACTTCAATCTACTCACAAATACCCCATAATGACAAAGCGGGGAGAAAAAATTGCTCAGAAAACTTTTATTTTTTTTAACCTTTTATTTAAACAGTAAGTCTCAATGAGAACTAACAAGAAAGTATGTTTACAAATAAAACACAACATTAAACATATTTAAGAAAAGCAATCTCATTCTGTAACAAAAGTTTCCAATCAATAATTGTAATATCTCATTGCAAGGAATTCTGTGTATTGTTCCACACAAGGGGCAATTAAACTAAAAGCAGATGTTCTTAATTCTGTGGAGACCAAAGGGATCTCTAGAGTTAACCATCCCCGAGAACAGGTTTGGTCGTTTGTACATCTAAAAATGAATCAATGAAGTAATGTGCGGAGGAAGTTTCTGAAAGACTGCTTTGTAAATAAATAAGAGTGCAGCTCTCTTCTTACAGACAGAAGAGTAAAGAATATAATGATGAGTCCTAAAACCATCCCATATAAATAATGTCACCATAGTCTATTACAGAGAGAAGTGTTCTTTGAACAATTTTCCTTCTGTATTCAGAACTGAGGCAGGATTTATTTCTATATATCTATATCTGTCACGTTCTGACCTTTATTTCCTTTGTTTTGTCATTATTTAGTATGGTCAGGGCGTGAGTTGGGTGGGCAGTCTGTTTGTTTTTCTATGTTTTGGGTTATTTCTATGTTTCGGCCTAGTATGGTTCTCAATCAGAGGCAGGTGTCATTAGTTGTCTCTGATTGAGAATCATACTTAGGTTGCCTGGGTTTCACTGTGTGTTGGTGGGTGATTGTCCTTGTTACTGTCTCTGTGTTACTTTGCACCAGTATTAGGCTGTTTTGGTTTTCGTGTTACGTTTTTGTATTTGATTCGTGTTTACTTTGTTTCATTAAACATGGATCGCAATAGCCACGCCGCATTTTGGTCTGACTCTACTTCACCTAAGGAAAACTGTGACAATATCAGATCTCAGCTTCTTTGTCAAGTTTTCAATGTGTGTTTCACACCCAAGTAATTATAGTGAGAAACTTGGACTCCATTTAAAGTGCTAACATGCAAGTCCTCAGGGTCAACATCACGAGACCTAGTGAACAGCATAGAACCTGCTTTTATTTGCAGTTAACATTAATTTAAGATCAGTAAGATATTTTGCATCGAGTCAACATCCTGCTAAAGGTCGCTAAAGGTCACCAATGGCCTGCTGTACTAAAGAGGCACAGGAGTAAAGAACTGTCATCTGCATAGAGATTAATGTTACAGGTGTGAACAGTATTTCCAACGTCATTTATACACAATGTGAACAACAACGGCTCCACAACACCGGGGTACCCCTTTAAGCACTTCAAGAAATGTGCATTTAACCCTGTCTATCATAATAGCCTGAGTTCTGTCACTAAGATCATTCTAAAACCATAAACAGGCATCAGAACCAAGGCCTAACACAGACAACTTACTCTATAAGAGAATGATCAGCTGTATCAAAAGCTTTTGACAAAACTAGAAATAGGCCAGCACTATTCATTTTAGCATCCAAGGCATTGCCAATATCATTTATAACTTGTGTGTTGCAGTAATAGTACAGTGGTCTAAACCCTGATTGATATACATTCAAAATGCAGTTCACAGATTAAACAACCAAAAAAAAACATTCACCAAGGATTCAAAAATCTTAACTAAACAAGAAAGCATTGATATGGGACGATAGTTGTCAACATCACAACAATCAACTGCCTTAGTGGCAGCACATGCACTGATTTCCTCACTATATATATATATATACACACACACACACACACACACTACCGTTCAAAAGTTTGGTTCACTTAGAAATGTCCTTGTTATTGAAAGAAAAGCACTTTTTTTTTGTCCATTTAAAAAAAAACACAATTGATCAGAAATACAGTGTAGACATTGTTAATGTTGTAAATGACTATTGTAGCGGGAAACGGCTGATTTACATTTTTAATATCTACGTAGGCGTACAGAGGCCCATTATCAGCAACTATCACTCGTGTTCCAATGGCACGTTTTTAGCCTTTGTAAAATGATAAACTATAAGGTATTTCCTCCTTTTCGTCTGAAGAGGAGAGGTGAGTAGGATCGGAGGACCAAAATACAGCGTGGTAAGTGTCCATGGTTTTTAATAGGAAAACTCAAACATGAACATAACTACAAAAACGTAAAAACCCGAAAACAGTCCCGTGTGGCACAAACACGGACACAGGAGACAACCACCCACAGAATACCCAAAGAATATGGCTGCCTAAATATGGTTCCCAATCAGAGACAACGATAACCACTTCCCTCTGATTGAGAACCACTCTAGGCAACCATAGACTTACCTAGACAACTATACTGAACACAACCCCATAAATCTAATAAACCCCTAGACAAGACGAAACACAATAAATCACCCATGTCACACCCTGGCCTAACCAAAATAATAAAGAAAACAAAGAGAACTACGGCCAGGGCGTGACATAAACTTGGATCATCTATTTGATAATTAGAAAACCCTTTTGCAATTATGTTAACACAGCTGGAAACTTGTGCTGATTAAAGATGCAATATAACTGGCCTTTGAGTTGAGTATTTTTAGCTTCAGCATTTGTGGGCTCAATGTCCAGAAACAAAGGACTTTCTTCTGAAACTCGTCAGTCTATTGTTGTTCTGAGAATTGAAGGCTATTCCATGCGATAAATTGCCAAGAAACTGAAAATCTTGTACAACGCTGTTCACTACTCCATTCACAGAACAGCGCAAACGGGCTCTAAATAGAATAGAAAGAGTGGTAGGCCCTGGTGCACAACTGAGCAAAAGGACAAGTACATTCGTGTCTAGTTTGAGAAACCGATGCTTCACAAGTCCTCAACTGGCAGCTTCGTTAAATAGTACCTGCAAAACACCAGTCTCAACGTCAACAGTGAAGAGGCTACTCCGGGATGCTGGCCTTCTAGGCAGAGTTGCAAAGAAAAAGCCATATGTCAGACTGGCCAATGAAAAGATAAAGATGGGCAAAATTACACAGACACTGGACAGAGGAGATTTGAAAAAAAAAGTGTTATGGACAGACTAATATAAGTATGAGGTGTTCGGATCACAAAGAACATTCGTGAGATGCAGAAAAAATTAAAAGGTGCTGGAGCAATGCTTGACGCCATCTGTCAAGCCTGGTGGAGGCAATGTGATGGTCTGGGGGTGCTTTGGTGATGGTATGAGATGTGTACAGGGTAAAAGGGATTTTGAAGAAGGAAGACTATCACTCCTATTTGCAACACCATGCCATACCCCTTGGACGGCGCCAATTTCCTCATACAACAGGACAATGACCCAAAGCACAGCTCCAAGCTATGCAAGAACTATTTAGGGAAGAAGCAGTCAGCTGGTATTCTGTCTATAATGGAGTTGCCAGCACATTCACTGGATCTCAACCCTATTGAGCTGTTGTGGGAGCAGCTTGACCGTGTGGTATGTAAGAAGTGCCCAGCAAGCCAATCCAACTTGTGGGAGGTGCTTCAGGAAGCATGAGGTGAAATCTCTTCAGATTACCTCAACAAGTTAACAACTAGAATGCCAAAGGTCTGCAAGGCTGTAATTGCTGCAAATTGAGGATTATTTTACAAAAGCAAAGTTTGAAGGATACACTTATTATTTCAATTAAAAAATAATTATTTATAACCTTGTCAATGTCTTGACTATATTTCCTATTAATTTTGCAACTCATTTCATGTATGTTTTCATGGAAAACAAGGACATTCCTAATGACCCCAAACCTTTGAACGGTAGTGTAGATATGTTAAATGAAACATGTGGGTTATTAGGCCCACAATGAGGGATGCTACACACTTGAGCTGACGTGGATCCAAATGGTGGGCCCCTGTAGATTTCTTCATGTCTAATGCCAACAACATATCAAGGACTTAATTGTCTGTAAATTGCCAAAAGGAAAATCCCTGATGGACATTTTCAAAATTATTCAGTATAATTCCCCCAGCAACATCCAGTACATTGTCAAAGTGAGTAGGTTTTTGAGTTCTTTCCAAGAGACAGCCTGCAGAAATAAAATGTTGATTTTAAATTAATTAATGATATCAATGTTATCAGTAATAGGGCCAGACTCTACATTAATTTGTAAGGGAAGAGTAGAGGAAGTGCAACCCTTTAATAATTTCACAGTTTTCCAGAATTTATATGTATTTCGTGTATAGTCAGCTAGTGTTAATATAATAATCAGATGTTTGAAAAGCTTCCAAGTTTTACACAGATTTCTCAATTCTCGGAAGGATTGCCAGTCCCGGCCGGAGTCAGTACTTTTAGCCATGCTAATCTGCAATGTTGTTAAAAACATGAATAAAGTGAATTTGGAGCCATGTCAGAATCCGGTATATCTAAGATACCATTAAGATCGCAATGGTAAAACAGCTTGTTCACAATTTCTTTGATATTTTCTCCTTGTACATGGTTTTGCAGACAATAGAAAGTGATCACTAATATCCAGGGAGAAAACACCACTAGCCACAAATTTCTCTGGCGTATTTGTAAAGATATGGTCAATTAATGTTGATTTATTAGAGTCCCTCAGATTTGGTTGTGTGGGTTTGGTAATCAACGGAGGCATGTTTAGCTTATTACAAATCCTTTAAACCGACTGAGTCTTGGGTTCCCCAGGACAGGTTAAAGTCACCTATGACAAACATCTCAGAAGTAAAAAAATAAGCTATTAAGTCAGTGAGACTAGTTAACAAATAGTTAACTAAAGTTACTTGGGGCGGCAGGTAGCTTAGTAGATAGAGCGTTGGGCCAGTAAACCGAAAGGTTGCTGGATTGAATCCCTGAGCTGACTAGGTAAAAATCAGTCATTCTGCCCCTGAACAAGGCAGGGAACCCACTGCTCCCCGGTAGGCCATCATTGTAAATAAGAATTTGTTCTTAACTGACTTTCCTAGTTAAATAAAACAAAAATGTATTTGTGGAGGGAGGGCGGTAGACTTGCAGAACCAGTTACTTTCGAATTAGAACCTAGTTGTAAGACTTAAAGCTAGACATTCAAATGGTTTAGGCTAACAAGGTAAAAATCAATTGTTCTGCCCCTGATCAAGGCAGTTAACCCACTGTTTCCTGGGCGCCGAAGACGTGGATGTTGATTTCAAAGGCAGCCCGCCGGACCTCTCTGATTCAGAGGGGTTGGGTTAAATGTGGAAGACACATTTCAGTTGACGTCATTCAGTTGTACAACTGACTAGGTGTCCCCCTTTCCCTTGAAGGACACCAATAATAACAATAAGATACTTGCTTGGGCTAAGAAACACGAGCAATGGACATCATCTGTCTGAGTCCAAATTTGAGATTTTCTGTGAGACGCAGAGTAGGTGAACGGATGGTCTCTGCATGTGTGGTTCCCACCGTAAAGCATGGAGGAGGTGGTGTGATGGTGTGGGGTTGCTTTTCTGGCGACACTGTCTGATTTATTTGGAATTCAAGGCACACTTCACCAGCATGCCTACCACAGCATTCTGCAGCGATATGCCATCCCATCTGGTTTGCGCTGAGTAGAACTATCATTTGTTTTTCAACGGGATAATGACCCAACACACCTCTGGCCTGTGTAAGGGCTATTTGACCAATAGAGAGTGATGGAGTACTGCATCAGATGACCTGGCCTCCACAATCACCCGACCTCAACCCAATTGAGATGGTTTGGGATGAGTTGGACCGCAGAGTTAAGGAAAAGTAGCCAACAAATGCTCAGCATATGTGGGAACTCCTTCAAGATGGTTGGAAAAGCATTCCAAGTGAAGCAGGTTAAGAGAATGCCAAGAGTGTGCAAAGCTGTCATCAAGGCAAAGGGTGGCTACTTTGAAGAATCAAAAATATATTCTGATTAGTTTAATACCTTTTTTGGAAACCACATGATTCCATATGTGTTATTTCATAGTTTTGATGTCTTCACTATTATTCTACAATGTAGAAAATAGTAAAAATAAAGAAAAACCCTTGAATGAGTAGGTGTGTCCAAACGTTTGACGGGTGCAGTCCCCCCAGGGCTGAAGTTGTGAATACCAACATGATGGCATCTGGGACAAAATGTATTTTTTTTCTTCTGGTATTGCCCTGAATGCTTACATTTTTTTCTGTGAACTTCAGTTTTCACCAATGTTGTCTGTGACTCTCTTTTGATTGCATCAAACATCAATATGAAGGGAATGTGTTCAAACCAAATCCTTTAACTTAATATGGACTCAGCATTGCTGACATATACAGTATGATTCCTCAAGTGTTGTTCTTAGATCAGATGAACAACTGCAGCTCTGGATCGTATTCCTATAGTCAAGGAAGACACAGGTGTACTTACTCATATTATGTTATATCTTGCCCTGAGAATCTGTGAAAGTGATCAACAGATTTACTACCAGACTTCCAGCTGCTTCTATTCACAGAACATATTTTGTCTTAATGTGTTATAAATTCCTTGTAGCAAGATGCATCTGCCATATTGCTAGCAGGAGGCCACTTTTAGTCTATTGAGATGCACCCATGCATTTTCTCTTGATGTTTTACTAGAATGGAATCTAGTTTTCCTCTCCTGTATTTGGCAGATTTAACAAGAACTACTGAGGCAGTGGCCAGTAGAACTAATCACTCACTAATGGCAGCCTCCCACAACTCAATCTCCGCTAGCTAACATAATTTTCCGCAACCAGGCGATATGTTTTTATTTATTTTTTAAAACCTTTTTATTTAACTAGGCAAATCAGTTAAGAACAAATTTTTATGTACAATGACGGCCTAGGAACAGTGGGTTTAACTGCCTTGTTCAGGGGCAGAACGGCATATTTGTACCTTGTCAGCTCGGGGATTGTGTGTGTGTGTGTGTGTGTGTCACATTTGAAGTTTTCAAGCTCACTTGTCTTTTTAATTAGTTTGTAATGGCGTTTATGGTCCCAGTTTGAAGTTGTTTGTGTGTGCGTGCGCGATTCACCGTGTTTTAATCGGATTGTGTTTTGGATTATGTTCAAGGACACCCCAATCCAGAACATTTCCTGTGGGAGGAGTACTTAGAAGACAATGGTTCCACGGCAGTTCCAAGCCAGGCTTTCTGTATGGTAAGCAGTAAGCGCTAGGCACAGAACAGCTGGCTAGCTTTGTATCAGACAGCGCTGTGTGTGTGTGTGTGTGTGTGTGTGTGTGTGTGTGTGTGTGTGTGTGTGTGTGTGTGTGTGTGTGTGTGTGTGTGTGTGTGTGTGTGAGAGAGAGTCACGCGGCACCATTGTTGTTCCAAGGCTCTGCTGCAATCTAACGGCTTCAGTGTTTCATAATGATATCCTTTATTGTCTAAAAAACCTACTACAAACAATTTGAAATTGAAGGCAGTTTAATAACGGTTGTGGTTAGGTTCCTTTTCACAATAATGACTCAAGTCATGTTTTCCTCAGTTTGACATCAGCTTGTCACTTTTCCAGACTTGGGCCCGTATCCACAAAGCATCTCAAAAAATCAACTCATAAAAGTTTATCTCAGCTGGTAATCACAACCTTTTGAGGTACCGCAAAGGAAATATGGTGATGACGCTCATTGACATTGTTTCGTGGTTGTCCAAAGCATGCACAGCTGGCGACGCCTCATCGTGGTTGGTTATGTAACTATACATGAAATGTTGCAATGTTAAAACGATTGATATAATTTTCACCTGACATGATCACTTTGCCTACTCTTAATTCTTGGCATGTTGGCATGCATATATTTTTAATTTTTTAAAATAAATTCTGATGCTCCCGTTTTAACAACTCTAAATTGCTTTGGCACAGTTGGCATCAAATCACTTGCCGATAATGTTGCATAAAACATTTGAATCGTCTATCCATTTTCATTGAACACATTCAAAGTTAACGTGGGCCCTAGATGGTTTCGATTTACCAATTTATAGGCATGCCCAATTAAGGCATATTTTTAACAACATGATATTGCTCTCCAAAGGGATAACTTCGAATAACATGATTTAGGTTAATTAAATAATACAATTAAAAATACTACTATTTGTTTTTGCCTATGTGGTTACAAGTATTTAGGCATATTATGTGAAATAGATTATTTATAGATGCTGTTGCATGTGGGTGTATATTATTTATAGATGCTGTTGCATGTGGGTGTAGATTATTTATAGATGCTGTTGCATGTGGGTGTAGATTATTTATAGACTGATCATATAGTAATATCAAAACATTCATGACACGTGTGGCGCATGAACCACTGACTCAATGCCTTTTTCTATTATCAAGACACTTGTGCAACTCTTAACTGGTTGTTAGGACAGCTCTTGATGTGTCCTAAAATATCTGTTTACTTTCTTTTCTTGCATAGCTTTTATTTTTTACATATAAGAGTAGGTGTAAAATGTCTCTATTCTCAGTACATACGACCAATTTTAGACTGAGACGATTTATGGATACGGCCCCTGTCATTCTCTTTCAGAAACTCCCTGTGTCAAACTCAGACTTCCTCTCTGTCCTTAAGATCTCCACTGCCAACTTCCTCTTCCCTGCATGACATCGGCACAGCTCCACACAGTTTCACACCCTCAAATCCTCTCCTCTGGCTGAGTTTCTGGCTGACGGGGCCTGTCCTCACCTCTGCTTTTATCCACTCGGCATGCTCTGCTTTCCTGTCTCAGAGAACTGAGTACAGTGTGACTGACAGCCCTTTCCTGTCTTCCATCTCCACCCCTGCGTTATGTCTCTCTCGCAACCCTCACTTTCTCATTTCTCTTCCCCATCAGAGAGCTCCTCACAGTTTCCCGGTGAACATGAAGCTGGAGACGGTGGACAGGAGGAACCCCATGCTGGTCCGTGTGGCCACCGTCTCAGACACTGAAGACTACAGGGTCAAGGTGAGGGGGAGGAAGGTGAAGAGGTGGGGTAAGAGAGGACGATGTAGTGAGAGGGGAAGGATTGATAGTGAACCAAATTAAAGGATGATTGCGGGGGTGAGATGAGGTGAGGGGATGAGAAGAGGGCATGTGCAAAGCAGTAAGGGATTGTGCAAAGGATGGTAAGGGGGGGTGTTAGTCAGGGTGAGGAGGCCTGCTGAGTGACATGGCAGATGAAGCTGAGCTGGCAGCTCCTACACCACATCTGTTCAAGACTGTGCAGGCTGGAGAGTTTGCAGAAGCCACTTGGTGGTGCTGCTCTTGTTAAACCACTAACAAGCCTTGTACTGAGACTTTGTAGTGTGTGTGCCAGGGCGCATGCCCTGTGTGTGTTTGTACTGCATGCCAATGAGTTTGCGCACATGCCTGATGCGTGTATTGGGTGTTTATACAGTTGATGATTGACAGAGCAGTGTCTTATTTCTCACCATATTTGTCCTATCGCGTCACATCTGTCTTCACCGGAACCCTCTCGGCATCCATTCGTGGTTAGTGCTACATTAGACATACAAGGATTTCTTTGTGTAGCTACTCTAGGGACACACACAGGGGTCAAGCCTGCTAACTTCCCTGGTGGAACACTATAGCGCCACTGAACCATGGTTATGAGCTACAGCTTGTCAGTACTATAGCACCACCGAACCATGGTTATGAGCTACAGCTTGTCAGTACTATAGCACCACTGAACCATGGTTATGAGCTACAGCTTGTCAGGAATACAGAGCCACTGAACCATGGTTATGAGCTACAGCTTGTCAGTACTACAGAACCACTGAACCATGGTTATGAGCTACAGCTTGTCAGTACTACAGAACCACTGAACCATGGTTATGAGCTACAGCTTGTCAGTACTATAGCACCACTGAACCATGGTTATGAGCTACAGCTTGTCAGTACTATAGCACCACTGAACCATGGTTATGAGCTACAGCTTGTCAGTACTACAGCACCACTGAACCATGGTTATGAGCTACAGCTTGTCAGTACTATAGCACCACTGAACCATGGTTATGAGCTGCAGCTTGTCAGTACTATAGCGCCACTGAACCATGGTTATGAGCTACAGCTTGTCAGTACTATAGCACCACTGAACCATGGTTATGAGCTACAGCTTGTCAGTACTACAGCGCCACTGAACCATGGTTATGAGCTACAGCTTGTCAGTACTATAGCGCCACTGAACCATGGTTATGAGCTACAGCTTGTCAGTACTATAGCACCACTGAACCATGGTTATGAGCTACAGCTTGTCAGTACTACAGCGCCACTGAACCATGGTTATGAGCTACAGCTTGTCAGTACTATAGCACCACTGAACCATGGTTATGAGCTACAGCTTGTCAGTACTATAGCACCACTGAACCATGGTTATGAGCTACAGCTTGTCAGTACTACAGCACCACTGAACCATGGTTATGAGCTACAGCTTGTCAGTACTACAGCACCACTGAACCATGGTTATGAGCTGCATCTTGTCAGCTGACAAGTCATCATGGTTTTAATAGATTTGGAAACAAATCTAAAAACACAGCGAGTTTTGAGAGGCATCAGTCAAAGTGGTGGTGTTAGTATAAATGAGGATTTTGGTGGAAACTTTCATATTGCACTGAAAGTAGCACTATGAGAACCCTTGCCCGCTAATGAGGAAGATTCATTGATTAGCTTTAAGCAGCATGATGTATAATTCATGCATCTTGAAATAAGGAGGTGTAATCAAGGCCCTACTTCATAAACTTCGGTCTTATCTAACTTTGCTGTTTGAAGTATAGGCACCTGGGTTGCCTAACCCATTCACAGGATTGGTTAACTCTTCAGGTTGCTAGGGTCTCCACCGACCTAGGTAGATCTACTTTTAGTTTTAATGCACCGTATTGCTGGAACAAAATACATTTCATCTGATTGTTCTTGTGCCGTTCTGGCAATGTAAAGTATTGATTGGGGACTTGTGGAGAAATGTAACCGGATGATGATCGTATAAGGAAATCAGTCAAAGGTGCGGTCATGGGAGTAAATAAGCCCAACCACTTGGGAGACCTGCCCACCAACTGGGGAGCAAGGCCCAGCCAATCAGAATACAGACATGAATACAGACATGAATACTCCTCAGTTTCATCAGCTGTCCGGGTGGCTGGTCTCAGACGATCCTGCAGGTGAAGAACCTGGATGTGGAGGTCCTGGACTGGATTTTTTACATGTGGTCTGCGGTTGTGAGGCCGGCTGGACGTAATTCTCTAAAATTATGT
The DNA here is from genome assembly GCF_023373465.1 of Oncorhynchus keta. NCBI lineage: Eukaryota > Metazoa > Chordata > Actinopteri > Salmoniformes > Salmonidae > Oncorhynchus > Oncorhynchus keta. The sequence continues at coordinate 72,158,986 of NC_068448.1, forward strand.
TGGAGGTATCTTATGTTAGAGAACATTCAATTCTCTGGCAACAGCTTCGGTGGACATTCCTTCAGTCAGCATGCCAATTGCACGCTCCCTCAACTTGAGACAAATTGCATATTTTAAAGGGGCCTTTTATTGTCTGCAGCACAAGGTGCACCTGTGTAATGATCATGCTGTTTAATCAGCTTCTTGATATGGCAGGGATGTAAACAAATTTGTGGCCAAAATTTGAGAGAAATACGTTTTTGTGCGTAACATTTCTGGGATTTTTTATTTTATCTCATGAAACATGGGACCAACACTTTACTTGTTGCATTTAATATTTTTGTTCAGTATAGTTTGCATATAATGTTTGTTTATGTTGGAGATATATATATATCTCTATCTCTCTAAAAACAAGTCCCTCACCGTTGCCGCCTGCTATAGACCACCCTCTGCCCCCAGCTGTGCTCTGGACACCATATGTGAACTGATTGCCCCCCATCTATCTTCAGAGCTCGTGCTGCTAGGCGACCTAAACTGGAACATGCTTAACACCCCAGCCATCCTACAATCTAAGCTTGATGCCCTCAATCTCACACAAATTATCAATGAACCTACCAGGTACCACCCCAAAGCCGTAAACACGGACACCCTCATGAATATCATCCTAACCAACTTGCCCTCTAAATACCTCCGCTGTTTTCAACCAAGATCTCAGCGATCACTGCCTCATTGCCTGCACCCGTAATGGGTCAGCGGTCAAACGACCTCCACTCATCACCGTCAAACACTCCCTGAAACACTTCAGCGAGCAGGTCTTTCTAATCGACCTGGCCGGGGTATCCTGGTAGGATATTGATCTCATCCCATCAGTAGAGGATGCCTGGTTATTTTTTAAAATGCCTTCCTCACCATCTTAAATAAGCATGCCCCATTCAAGAAATTTAGAACCAGGAACAGATATAGCCCTTGGTTCTCTCCAGATCTGACTGCCCTTAACCAACACAAAAACATCCTATGGCGTTCTGCATTAGCATTGAACAGCCCCTGTGATATGCAACTTTTCAGGGAAGCTAGAAAGCAAAATACACAGGCAGTTAGAAAAGCCAAGGCTAGCTTTTTCAAGCAGAAATTTGCTTCCTGCAACACGAACTCAAAAAAGTTCTGGGACACTGTAAAGTCCATGGAGAATAAGAACACCTCCTCCCAGCTGCTCACTGCACTGAGCATAAGAAACACTGTCACCACCGATAAATCCACTATAATTGATCATTTCAATAAGCATTTTTCTACGGCTGGCCATGCTTACCACCTGGCTACCCCTACCCTGGTCAACAGCACTGCACCCTCCACAGCAACTCGCCCAAGCCTTCCCCATTTCTCCTTCTCCCAAATCCAATCAGCTGATGTTCTGAAAGAGCTGCAAAATCTGGACCCCTACAAATCAGCCGGGCTAGACAATCTGGATCCTCTCTTTCTAAAATTATCTGTCAAAATTGTTGCAACTCCTATTACTAGCCTGTTCAACCTGTCTTTCACGTCGTCTGAGATTCCCAAAAATTGGAAAGCAGCTGCGGTCATCCCCCTCTTCAAAGGGGGGGACACTTTTGACCCAAACTGCTACAGACCTATATCTATCCTACCCTGCCTTTCTAAGGTTTTCGAAAGCCAAGTTAACAAACAGATTACCGACCATTTCGAATCCCACCATACCTTCTCCGCGATGCAATCTGGTTTCAGAGCTGGTCAGGGATGCACCTCAACGACGCTCAAGGTCCTAAACGATATCATAACCTCCATCGATAAGAAACAATACTGTGCCGCCGTATTCATTGACCTGGCCAAGGCTTTCGAATCTGTCAATCACCACATGCCCATCGGCAGACTCGATAGCCTTGGTTTCTCAAATGATTGCCTCGCCTGGTTCACCAACTACTTCTCTGATAGAGTTCAGTGTGTCAAATCGGAGGGCCTGTTGTCCGAGCTTCTAGCCGTCTCTCTGGGGGTGCCACACGGTTCAATTCTTGGATCGACTCTCTTCTCTGTATACATCAATGATGTCGCTCTTGCTGCTGGTGAGTCTCTGATCCACCTCTACACAGACAACACCATTCTGTATACTTCTGGCCCTTCTTTGGACACTGTGTTAACAACCCTCCAGACGAGCTTCAATGTCATACAACTCTCCTTCCGTACAAGTAAAACTAAATGTATGCTGTTCAACCAATTACTACCTGCCCGCCCGTCCAACATCACTACACTGGACGGTTCTGACTTAGAATATGTGGACAACTACAAATACCGAGGTGTCTGGTTAGACTGTAAACTCTCCTTCCAGACTCACATCCAACATCTCCAATCCAAAGGTAAATCTAGAATTGGCTTCCTATTTCGCAACCAAGCATCCTTCACTCATGCTGCCAAACATACCCTCGAAAACTGACCATCCTACCGATCCTCGACTTCGGCGATGTCATTTACAAAATAGCCTCCAATACCCTACTCAATAAATTGGATGCAGTCTATCACAGTGCCATCCGTTGTGTCACCAAAGCCCCTTATACTACCCACCACTGCGACCGGTACGCTCTCGTTGGCTGGCCCTCGCTTCATACTCGTCGCCAAACCCACTGGCCCCAGATCATCTACAAGACCCTGCAAGGTAAAGTCCCCCCTTATCTCAGCTCGCTGGTCACCATAGCAGCACCCACCTGTAGCACTCGCTCCAGCAGGTATATCTCTCTGCTCACCCCCTAAACCAATTCCTCCTTTGGCCGCCTCTCCTTCCAGTTCTCTGCTGCCAATGACTAGAACGAACTACAAAAATCTCTGAAACTGGAAACACTCCCTCACTAGCTTTAAGCACCAGCTGTCAGAGCAGCTCACAGATTACTGCACCTGTACATAGACCATCTATAATTTAGCCCAAACAACTACCTCTCCCTCTACTGTATTTATTCATTTATTTTGCTCCTTTGCACCCCATTATTTTTATTTCTACTTTGCACATTCTTCCACTGCAAATCTACCATTCCAGTGTTTTACTTGCTATATTGTATTTACTTCACCACCATGGCCTTTTTTTTTGCCTTTACCTCCCTTCTCACCTCATTTGCTCACATTGTATATAGACTTATTTTTCTACCCTATTATTGACTGTATGCTTGTTTTAATCCATGTGTAACTCTGTTGTTGTGTTTCGAACTGCTTTGCATTATCTTGGCCAGGTCGCAATTGTAAATGAGAACTTGTTCTCAACTTGCCTACCTGGTTAAATAAAGCTGGGGAAAAAATTATTTTATATATACAGGGCACATTTGTAAAAGAGACCTATGTCACAATATGTCTTCCCTGTTCAAATAAAGGTTAAATAAATAAATAAAAATAATCAGATCCACAATGCATTCCATTGTAGTTTCAAAGAGTCCTCTACTAGGAGCAGGTACTGTATTTTGAACCAGCTCTATGATCATTAAACTTGGTGTTCTAAAATGTTTGTTTACTTCGGTCTTTAAATATTTCAAGTTTATTCAATACAAATTTCATTTGACTCTCCATGATCACAGCACACTTTATGAAGAACAATGATATACTAATGTGGTTGTTTCTATCTCTCTGTGTATCAATTTCTCTCTTTCTCTCGGTCTTTGTGTGTCTGTGTCTCGCTCTCTCTCTGTGTGTGTGTGGGTGTATGTCTCTCTCTGTATCAATCAGATCCATTTTGATGGCTGGCACGAGAAGTTTGACTTCTGGGTGGACTCTGACCTGCCGGACCTTCACCCTGTGGGCTGGTGTGCCCGGACAGGTCACCCCCTGGAGCCCCCCCTCTGTGAGTTCACAACCCCTTTGTGTGTGTGCATGCGTGTGTGTGTGCGTGCATCAGTGCATGTATGAGCTTGTGTGTGTCTCTGTGTGTGTGTCTCTGTGTGTGTGTGTGTGTGTGTCTCTGTGTGTGTGTGTGTCTCTGTGTGTGTGTGTGTGTGTGTGTGTGTGTCTCTGTGTGTGTGTGTGTGTGTGTGTGTGTGTGTGTGTGTGTGTGTGTCTCTGTGTGTGTGTGTGTCTCTGTGTGTGTGTGTGTGTGTGTCTCTGTGTGTGTGTGTGTGTGTGTGTGTGTGTGTGTCTCTGTGTGTGTGTGTGTGTCTCTGTGTGTGTGTGTGTCTCTGTGTGTGTCTCTGTGTGTGTGTGTGTGTGTGTGTGTGTGTGTGTGTGTGTGTGTGTGTGTGTGTGTGTGTGTGTGTTTCTCTCTGTGTGTGTGTGTGTGTTTCTCTCTGTGTGTGTGTGTGTTTCTCTCTGTGTGTGTTTCTCTGTGTGTGTGTGTGTGTGTGTGTGTGTGTTTCTCTGTGTGTGTGTGTGTTTCTCTGTGTGTGTGTGTGTTTCTCTGTGTGTGTGTGTGTGTTTTCTGTGTGTGTGTGTGTGTGTGTGTGTGTGTGTGTGTGTGTGTGTGTGTGTGTGTGTGTGTGTGTGTGTGTGTGTGTGTGTGTGTGTGTGTGTGTGTGTGTGTGTCTCTGTGTGTGTGTGTCTCTGTGTCTGTGTGTGTGTGTGTCTGTGTGTGTGTGTGTGTGTGTGTGTGTGTGTGTGTGTGTGTGTGTGTGTGTGCGCTCTTCACCAAACGTTCCACCTCCCAACACCCTCACCTACACACAAACCAGTAGACTCCATTCTTCTCAAGGACCATTCCATAGCCCATGTATTGACCCTGTCCCTTTCAGAGGTAAATCTCACTGACATTAGAGCACAGCTGATAGAATGGTGCAAAGTATTTTCTATGGCACAGGGATTTGTAGTGCGCTCTAAATCTTCATATACAGCTACAAAACAACTTTTTTTTCCATTTCCAAGTAGTCCTTCGTTGTGATTGACAGGTTGCCACAGTGCATGAAATGTCTTGACCATGAAAATGTCTTGCATCTTCAAAGAATGCCATCTGTTTTTCTCTTTCAATGTTGGCCGTGATTAGTTTTTCTTGACGTTTTACCGCTGACCAAATGTGTTTAGGGGTAGAATATAAAATGGCTGCAACGGAAAACAAGTTTAGAAATAAGAAACACAGGTCTAATCTTATTCGAAGTGGAGGACTCATCTCCTTCAGAGACTGTAACAAATCACTTCACTTCCCCCTTTGGGTTAACACGTCTAGGACGACCAATGAAATGTGTCTGTGTGTGCATGAGTATGTCGGGGAGAAAGAAGTTGTTTAATCTTGGCAACAGCAATACAGGCCATAAACCTGACTTGAATACCATAGATCTTATTTTGGTTTGTGGTAGAAGTTTGGTGGGTGATGTATTATGGCAAAACACATTTTGGATGTCGCTCTAGAGGTCTTAATATCTTCATTTTGGAAATCTACCACATAAGCAAAGCCTTAAGGGCTATTTGTCTACCCTGACACACAAAATATGTATTGGTCTACCCCAGTAAGGCCTTTTCCATTCATTGTAACTCAGTTTTAGTTACTCATCACGCATGGGTTACATGTACCACTGATACATGTACCACTGACTGCAGTTGCTGATACAAGTTAACCTACTACTTGCCTATTGGCTAAATCAAACAATGAAAATGTATTATGAAGCCAAGATCAATGATAGAACGAATTATGGAAAAAAAACTTTGGACTACTTTTAAATGAAATTATTGGCAGAAAGAATTTTAAACTCCATCTTTTCATTGAATCAGAGGGCTTATTCATCACAAAACCATTTGATGTTGCAAATTATTTTAATGATTACTTCATTGGCGAAATGGGCAAACTTAGACAGGAAATGCCAACAACGGACAGTGAGACATCGTATTCATGCATAAAAAAAACGAATGATGGGGGGGGAAAAAGCACTAAGTTAGAATTTTGTAAAGTTGGTGTGGGAGAGGTGGAATGATTATTGTTATTGATCAATAATGACAAACCTCCTGGCATTGACAACTTAGATGGAAAGCTACTGAAGATGGTTGCTGACTCTAAAGCCAAAGCAAACTGTTGGATATAATGGTGTTTTACCAAATACAATGCTATTTCTCTGTAAACTGTCGTGGAAATTTCCTCTATTTACCAAATCATGAGAGCAAACCACACACACACGTCAGAGTTAGTTATCACAAAGTCCATTTTTTATTATATGAGCTCTATCACAACCCTGTGACTCTCAGATCAATTCAGTGTCTATCAATGAATTCTCTGAGAGTCCCTTCCACATTTCAACGGAGATCCTTTATAGCAAAGACACACAGGATAAGACAGCATCGGCATAATTCATCGTTCAGCTTTGTCTCCTTTCTCAAACTCAGAACCATAAACCAATCCTCCATATCAACAGGCATATATCAAATCCATCCTATCTTGACAAGATCACAGAGACACACTGACTGGCACACAGACATTGTGGAGCCAAGAGATACACGCTTGACCTCTCCCCTCTCTCCGGCCCAAACAACTTAGTCTTGACATAGAACAGATACTGCAACCCCGCCACAGTATTATACAAAAATAACATTCTGATGAGAAGTAACTTACAAACATATGATGAATATAAAACATCTTACCTATGTTACCAACCAATTCTGATTATTTGCCAACAAAACAAATTGACAACAGACTTTCAGCATGCTTATAGAGAAGGGTGCTCAACATGTACTGCACTGACACAAATGACTGATGATTGGTTGAAGGAAATTGATAATAAGAAGATTGTGGGAGCTGTACTATTAGATTTCAGTGCAGCCTTTTAAATTATTGACCATAACCTGTTGTTGATAAAACGTATGTGTTATGGCTTTTCAACTTCTGCCATATCGTGGATTCAGAGCTATCTTTCTTTCTTTAATGGAAGCTTCTCTAATGTCAAAAATGTGAAGTGTGGTGTACCGCAGGATAGCACTCTAGGCCCTCTTTTCTATTTTGACCAATGACAGGCAATTGGCATTAAACAAAGCCTGTGTATCCATTTATGCTGATGATTCAACCATATACCTGTCAGCATCCACAGCTAATGATGTCACTGAAACCCTTAACAAAGAGTTGCAGTCAGTTTTGGAATGGGTGGCCAGTAATCAAACTGGTCCTGAACATCTCTAAACCTAAGGGCATTGTATTTGGTGCAAATCATTCCCTAAGTTCTAGAACTCAGCTGAATCTGGTAATGAATGGTGTGGCTGTTGAACAAGTTGAGGGGACTAAAGTACTTGGCGTTACCTTAGATTGTGAACTGTCATGATCAAAACTTATAGATTCAGTGGTTGTAAAGCTGGGGAGAGGTCTGTCTAATCAAGAGATGTTCTGTTTTTATGACACCTCACTCCAAAAATCAAGTCCTGCAGGGTCTAGTTTGGTCTTATCTTGATTATTGTCCAGCCATGTGGTCAAGTGCTGCAAAGAAAGACCTAGTGAGCTGCAGCTGGCCCAGAACAGTGCGGCACATCTTGCTCTTCATTTTAATCAGAGGGCTAATACAGATTCTTTGCCAGTCTCTCGTGGCTAAGAGTTGAGGAGAGACTGACTGCATCACTTCTTCTTCCATATCAGAAACATGAATGTGTTGAAAATTCCAACTTACGCACAGATCTGACATTTTCACACTTACCCAACCAGACATACCACCAGGGGTCTTTTCACAGTCCCCAAATCCAGAACAAATTCAAGAAAACGCACAGTATTATAGAGAGCCATTATTGCATCAAACTCCCTTCCATTTCATATTGCTCAAATGAACAGCAGACCTGGTTTCAAAAACCAGATAAAGCAACACCTCACGGCACAACGCCTCTCCCCTATTGGACCTAGATAGTTTGTGTGTATGTATTGATATTTAGGCAATGTGTGCCGTTTTTTAAATGTACAGTATGTCGTTCTGTCCTTGAGCTGTTCTTGTTTATTAATGTTGTCATGTTTTGTGTTGACCCTAGAAAGAGTAGCTGCTGCTTTCACAACAGTTAATGTGGATCCTAAGAAAATACCAAACACTAAAAAAAAAGTGAGCATTATCCTCAAATGAAGTCAGGCTTGTGATTGTTGATTTTGTTTTCGTCCCCATGCAGCACATGCAGGATCTTCTGACCTTAAGAGCTCCGTGACCCAGGGAGTGTGTCCCACCCCGGGCTGCAGGGGCGTGGGCCACATCAAAGGGGCCAAATACACAGGACACCACAGGTAAGACAACCGTTGATGACAACACTGTCTGACACTATGGCCCGGTCCAGTAACAACCCTAATCTCTAAAGCACTTTGTGGAGATCTGAAAGGATTGAAAGGGATGAGCAATGTGTTATTAGCTCCACCTTGCTCTCTGAAAGCAGGGTTCTACACTGACTTTTTACACTGGTGGCATTGGTGTTACAAACTTTTTCAGTTGATGGCACCAACACATGATTTGGTCGCCCAAAATATATATTTTTTAATAATTGATAATGGCCCTGTCTATGTCCTGTAATGTGCCTGCATTTCATAAAGAACCAGGCAAATAATAACTAGGCATCTTTTAAATTAGCAAGCCCTTGTGTTCTTACATTGCTTTAGATATAGTTACTGGAACAGCAAAGAAAATAGACTGTTAAAATAATACCACAATGATATCACGGAGAACAAAGAAGCGGGGGGGGACTGATTTAACCCCCAGTTAAGGTTTTCACTCTCAATCACTTTTTTTAATAGAAAAACAAACTAAATGTGATGTTTTAAGTCCACAACAAAGCTTATTTACAGTTGTAAATATGTACCATATATATTATTGTCCCATTCACTCCTCTTGACCTGCACTGGAGCTCGTACCTTAAGAATTTCACTGTACTCCGCAACTACATCTGTGACCCTGTGCATGTGACTAATAAATACTCTAAACTAAACCACGTCAGGGGACCATTTTTGGGGGGGCTGGGATAGATTTGAGAAATGTATTTTACCCTTGTAATTCCGGTGCGCACCGGACAGACAGTTGTTTGGTTAGCGGTGTTTCTGTAGCGCACTTGTGATGGAGTTTTCCAAAAAACTGGAGTGACGCAAATAATCATGTTTCTGCCAGGTAGGTATAGGCCACTTTGTAGTTACCTTTTCATTACCATTCCATCTACCCTAAAATGGTTAGTCTATCATTAGCATCGCTAACGGCTACACAAAGTGATAGACATGCAGTTGAAGTTTACATTCACCTTAGCCAAGTACATTTAAACTCAGTTTTTCACTATTCCAGACTATTCCTGACATTTAATCCTAGTAACAATTCCCTGTCTTAAGTCAGTTAGGATCACCACTTTATTTTAAGAATGTGAAATGTCAGAATAATAGTAGAGTGTGATTTGATTTATTTCAGCTTTTGGGTCAGAAGTTTACATACATACACTCAATTAGTATTTGGTAGAACTGCCTTTAAATTATTTAACTTGGGTCAAATGTTTCAGGTAGCCTTCCACATGCTTCCCACAATAAGTTGGGTGAATTTTGGCCCATTCCTCCTGACAGAGCTGGTTTGTGACCAAGATTTAAATTCCTGACTTATGTCTTGAGATTTTGCTTCAATATATCCACATAATTTCCCTTCCACATGATGCCATCTACTTTGTGAAGTGCATCAGTCCTTCCTGCAGCAAACCACCCCCACAACACGATGCTGCCACCCCAGTGCTTCACGGTTGCGATGGTTTTCTTCGGCTTGCAAGTCTACCCCTTTTTCCTCTTATCATAATGGTCATTATGGCTAAACAGTTCTATTTTTGTTTCACCAGACCAGGGGACATTTCTCCAAAATGTACAATCTTTGTCCCCATGTGCAGTTGCAAACCGTAGTCTGTCTTTTATGGTGGTTTTGGAACAGTGGGCTTCTTCCTTACTGAGTGGCCTTTCAGGGTATGTTTTACAGGACTAATTTTACTGTGGATATAGATACTGTTGTACCTGTTTTAACAAGGTCATTTGCTGCTGTTCTGGGATTGATTTGCTCTTTTCGCACCAAATTACGCTCATCTCTAGGAGACAGAACGCGTCTCCTTTCTGAGCGATATGACGGCTGCGTGGTCCCACGGTATTTATACTTGCGTACTATTGTTTGTACAGATGAACGTTGTACCTTCAGGAATTTGGAAATTGCTCCCAAGGATGAACCAGACTTGTGGAGGTCTACAATTGTTTTTCTGAGGTCTTGACAGTTTTCTTTTGATTTTCACATGATGTCAAGCAAAGTGTCACTGAGTTTGAAGGTAGGCCTTGAAATGCATCCACAGGTACACCTGCAATTGAGCACCTGATTTGCTTTCCGGGACCGCCGGGAAGGTGGGTTTGTACCTTCAGAATGGGAACAATTCACCTCCTTAGCGAGCAGGGCAGCTGAAACGGGTGCACCTACCACCAACAGCACGAGATGAATAAAAACAAATAGAAACGCAAGGCTTTATAGTTGTTTTTGATCAACCGGTTGATGACCACTGGCCTAGATTGAAAATATAATTATTACAATATTTTTCCACTGGCCTAAGCTGCCCACTGACGGGGATGATTGACTGGCCTGGAGAGTTTCCTTAAACCTCTCCTGTCTTGGGCCATATTTGCCTCTACAGAAAGTTGGTTTATTTTGGTTAATTACATTTTACTGCTTTTAAATAAATCATGATGGTAAAAATTTAAAATAAGGTTATTGTGAACCAAAAATGCAACTGTTTTGGTTGCAGTATCGAACCCCTGATAGGCTTGGAAGGACGTTCAGCATATTGCTTATACCTATCAAATCCTTTCTGGTATAGCTAAGGATGGCTTGGGCCAGACCTACGCCCAGCTTGGCATTCCTGATAGAATGTCACCATTGTTTAGGGGCATCATTTATTTTTGCTCAATTTGCTGTTTGTTCCATGGATCCAGATTAGGAAGGGATAATACCTCAAATGAAGGTATTATCCACCAGCTGCTGGGGTTGGCAAGGTGAGACTTGGACGCTGTTGTCATTGGGTAATAGATAAGCTGCCGGTTGGTTGGCTCCATGCAACAACAGTGAGGTTGTAGGAGGCTGATGAAGCCTGGGGAAGCCAACCCTGTAGCCTACCCTCCTCACTGTCTCTCTCGCTGTCTATCCCTCATTGAGCATCTGTCTGAGGATTCCTCTCCACCCTGTAGCTTACCCTTCTCTCTTGTGTCTCTCTCTTGATCTAATTCCCTTTTCTTTCTTTCTCTCTCACTCTTTATTTATATTTATCTCTCACGCTCTCTCTCTCTCTCTCTCTCTCTCCCCCCTGAGCATCTGTCTGAGGATTTAACTCGCCCTCTGCTATTTTTGTACCACACCTTTTCCAAGGATGTAATCAACGCTGAATGTAATGAGACACCATGCATATTCTTCTCTCCCCGGCCCTCTCCACTTGCGGGATCCTCCTGAAAGACCAATGATTACAATGGCTCCTGACCGACTCCTCATCCACAGTACCATTCTACGTATAAGCCCTGCTGCTGCAGAAAAAAATCAATCCACCACATTTTAGAAAACCTGTCTCGAACCCAACCTCATTAGCAACTCATTTGCATTCTATATGCATGCATTAAAATGAAGTAGAAATGTAATCGCCTCTTTTGTTATGACAGACTTAAATATGTTTCTCTCTGAAAGGTTGAGGTTTTCTTCTCCGAGTAGTTCTCCCGATTATCTTTATGATTTAAAAAAAAAAAAAGTAAACAAGACTCACTCCCATAGAAGTGTATTCCGTCATTTCTGCAGTTGTAACGACTTTCTTCCGTCGAAGGGGAGGAGGCCCAAAATGCAGCGTAGTTCGTGTTCAACATGTTTAATAAAAGACGATAACGTGAACAACTACACAAATACAAAATAACAAACGTGGCAAAACCCGAAACAGTCTTATCTGGTGCAGAGAACACAAAGACAGGAAACAACCACCCACAAACCCCAACACAAAACAAGCTACCTAAATATGGTTTCCAATCAGATTTTGACTAACACCTGCCTCTGATTGAGAACCATATCAGGCCATACATAGAAACGGACAAACTAGACACACAACATAGAATGCCCCCCCAGCTCACGTCCTGACCAACACTAAAACAAGGAAAACACAAAAGCAGGAAGCTACTGTATTTAAAAACCCCGCACGGCAGTACACTCCAGCAGCCTTAATCTTTTTTCCCCCCCGTTTTCTCCCCAATTTCGTGGTATCCAATTGTTTAGTAGCTACTATCTTGTCTCATCGCTACAACTCCCGTACGGGCTCGACGAAGGTTGAAAGTCATGCGTCCTCCGATACACAACCCAACCAAGCCGCACTGCTTCTTAACACAGCGTGCATCCAACCCGGAAGCCAGCCGCACCAATGTGTCGGAGGAAACACCGTGCACCTGGCAACCTTGGTTAGCGCGCACTGCGCCCGGCCCGCCACAGGAGTCGCTGGTGCGTGATGAGACAAGGTTATCCCTACCGGCCAACCCCTCCTGGACGACGCTAGGCCAATTGTACGTCGCCCCACGGACCTCCCGGTCGCGGCCAGTTACGACAGAGCCTGGGCACGAACCCAGAGTCTCTGGTGGCACAGTACAGCGCCCTTAACCACTGCGCCACCCGGGAGGCCTTAATAATTTTGATGAAAAGTGTTATTTTTATTTCCCGAGCCGTTATTGGTGAAGAGGTAATGTTATCTTGATGTGAAGTTTGGTATTTCCTTGGAGATTACCTGATGAGGTAGCCGGAGTTCATGTACTGTCTGAAGAGGTAATGTTATCTTGGTGTGAAGTTTGGTATTTCCTTGGAGATTACCTGATGAGGTAGACGGAGTTCATGTACTGTTTGAGCGAGCAGTTATGCAATCTCATTACCCCACGTGAATATTTATAAAATGGTGCATTTACTTGGAAGAAAAAAAATATTATAATAAAACTTATATGCGTTGAGGGACCTTTGACCTTTTTATACATTATATTGGTTATTTAACATTTTGACCTTAAAGGGTCAGTTTATGACCCCGCACAAACACCTAGTCATGTCGATTTTTTTTTTAGCTCTTTCCTGAATTTCAGAACAATCCAGCATGACCCTTTCCTCAAATTGATCTTATCTCTACTATTATCTGCATTGGAGGAAAGGACACAGAGTATGGTGACAGACCCATCTCCTTCTTCTCAATGCTCACTTCTGCTGCTGCAGTCTATTTCTGAGCTCCTCCCGCTTCAGTTGCTAGTGGTTCTGCTGTCCCATCATGCATCATTCCATTTTAATGAACACAAGCATTGTGGATTTCCACAGCGGGAGTCAACATAAATTGTCTCGTCCCGGGCTTAAAGTCTCCAGTATGCAGAAGGCTCAGTTCCAATACCCTTATCAAAAATGTACATAACTGTGTTTCTCCTTGGTCCGCGCTACGGTTTAGTTGGTCCCAAGGCGGAAGAGGGGGATAGTTGTGTGTGCGTGTGAAGTTATGGCAGCAGATACCGGTGTGTGTGTGTGAGGAGAAACGCATTGTGTTAGCATCTCAGCAGGAAACGCATAATAACATGATTAATTACAATATCTGTAAGTACGTAAATAACAAAAAACGATTTGGCCGTTGTGTATCTTTCTCGGTCCAACATTTTCTAGATTTAACCCAGTATCCTTCCAACAGGGTGCTTTCGCTCTCTCGCTCTCGCTCTCTGTCTCTCTCGCTCTCTCTCTCTCGTTCTCGCTCTCTCTCTTGCTCTCTCACTCTAGCCCTCGCTCTCTCGCTCGTAAAAGTCTTCTTATCTACTCCTGTTTCCAGTGGAATTTCGTCAAATTCATGTCCAGACTTGAGATGCGTAAAGGGAGCATATGGATTGTAGTGGAGCGTGAAGACTATGATGGTGTTAGAGAAACTCCTCTTCGTCGTCTGACCTCTCACTCCTATGCCCTGAAACTAGCTGTATGTACCAGACTACTCTGTTGGCCCCCTAAGCTGACAGAGTTTGGCCACTTGGTAGACAGTTGTCATGTCAAAGCACGCCTGGATATGTTGCTTTGGGGATGTCCTGCCTTGAAAATGATAAAGCGGAAAACAAACGAGAGCAGTTGGCCCTCACCCCAGTGACTTGCTTCAGTTGCTTGCTGTGACACTTTTGGGGACCCCTCTTCCACTCGTTACTGTCTTTTGTCGGTCATGGTTGGCCAACTTTTCAGCCATCAGAATGTGAGTTTCCAGCTGTATCTATAGATCTATACTCTCCCACTGTTCGCCAAGGCCTTAAATGGAAACTTCAAGGTTTTTGGCAATGAGGCCCCTTTGTCTACTTCCCCAGAGATGAATCCATGGATGTCACTTGTATGTCTCTGCCTGCAGTTTGAAGGAGGTTGTTAACTAGCGTCAGCGCAATTGCTAACTATTGCTAGCAGATACCATAGACTTTCAGTCATTGCACTAACGCTAGTTAGCATTGGCTCATACTGGACGCAGAGACATAAAAATGTCCAAATCCCGAAGTATCCCTTTAAAAGATAAGTACAGCTTCAACTTGAAAGAAGTGGAGTCTGCTAATTCTGCAGATGGGGCTGCAGGTTCCCTCGGATCTGTGTGGAAAGGTAAGAGATGCTACACATCTCTGTTTATAAGGGCAGTATATTTGAGGTATTACTCAGTCTTTCGTCACCAATGTTCTCTTAGTCATTCATGGGGTGTGCGTGCGTGTGTGTATATATATGTGTGTGTGTGTATGTGTTACGAGAACAGCGTCACCTTCCCAGCCAGCCAGATGGAGTTCCATCCCCAGATGTGAATGTGTTAAGTCCCCAAAATAAAGAGTTTCTCAGTTCTCTCCTGTCAATGACACAGCATCAAACTAAATAGTATCAGAACCCTCAGAGGTATTAGACAAATATCAATGGAAAAACATTGAAGAGCTTTGTACTCTCTCTCTCTCTCTCTGTATCTCTGTCTCCCTCTCTTTATCTATCTTTCACTCCATTTCATACATCATTTGCTGCATTCTCTCATTTCTTCATCACATTTTTTGGCCTCTTCATTGTGGTTTGTAATGTATTTTTCATGTTTATTTCAAGGTTTGTCTTCTTGCTGTTTTGTGGAACGTTGTTGCCGCTTGAGTCACGGTCTAAAGTGGAAATTCACTGAACTAAAATAAGTATGGGAGGGAGGGGAGAGGAATAGGGGGGTGCGGGAGGGAGGGGAGAGGAATAGGGGGGTGCGGGAGGGAGGGGAGAGGAATAGGGGGGTGCGGGAGGGAGGGGAGAGGAAGAGGGGGGAGCGGGAGAGGAAGAGAGCGGTGAAAGGAGTTGAATCCTCAGACATACAGAGCTAGCCTCGGAATTTCTAAACTAGTGATTTGCTGCAGAAAATGTGCTCTAGCCCAGCGAAGCCTAGAGATTCATATAATTAAATACTTTGAACAGCCACACAATAGCAATATGTCTCTACTCTTTACTGTTTCTGATGGCCTGGAACTCGGCACCACACGCTGAGCAGTTTTTACACTGGTTTTCTCCGCATCGTAATTTTGAAGGGCCGGTTTGACTAATACACTGTGACAGACTGGGCCAAACGTGTCCTGCTGCTGCTCCCTGTGCTGGCCGACTGAGAAGTGCATGAGCTTAACGCCCTTTCTTTTCTCTCTCGCTCTTTCTCTTCCTGGCTAAATGTTTCTGTTTTCTTTTCTCTGTCTCTGTCACTCTCTCTCTCTTTCTCTCTCTCACCCCTCCCTCCTCCTCTCCTCTCCACAGTGCCTTTGGCTGTCCCTACTCTGACATCAACATGAAGAAGGAGGCCGTGCTGCCCGACCGTCTGGGCGGCGAGAAGCAGATCACCTTTGTCCCAGTGCACTTTGTCCAGAAGACCAAGAGACTGTGCACCGCTGATGATCAGGAAGAAGCCACGCCACCCCAGGATGTTCCCATGGAGACCAGGTGAGGGGGTGTGATGTCATTGTGATGACGCGTCAGGGTGGCCAGCTGGCCCTGTTTGAAACGGGTTAAAATTCTTCCTTCCATCCTCACTAATGAAAGCTTTCACCCAGCCTGACATGTCACATATAAGCGGTGAGTGGAGGAGGAAGGGATGCATTTTTAGTCTTTAAACACTGTGTCGGTGTCGCCACCCAACTGAGATTTCTAATTGAAACTGCCTACAGCCTTGGAAGGAGGGAAGACTTGGCTAAATGCAATCCAATGTAATTTAACCATTGTCTCACATTCCACTGAAGGAACCTGATTCTGTTCTAATCTAGCAAAGGAGCAGCTGTCATGACATTTTTAAGGCTTTATCTAAAAGGCATAAGAGAGGACCGCACGCCACTCTCTGCAAATTCCAAGGTGACAATGTTTCCGTCAAACGATGGAGTCGGAGACGAGGCAGATCACGTGTTGTTGACTTCTCTGTCAGATACATTGCATTTTCCCACCGTGTCCACAGCAGATACATAAGTGTTTAGAATCAGAAGTGTTTGGTTAAACGCCGACTCAGCACCGCTGATCGGCTTAGTTTACACGCTGCTCAGAGGGATTTTCTGCAATTGCATTGGGTCTGCTCCATTCGTCTAGGCCCGGTCGGGCTGTGGATGGCTAGCCTGCCAGAGTTTACAGTAGGAAGCTTTTCAAGTCTAATAGCCTAACGGGAGCCGAGCCGTGATAGACAGTTTTAATATAAAACAAACTCGATTATCAACTCCGAGGCGTCTTTAATGTTTCGGTTGTAATGTCAGATTAAAATGTCATTTGTCGGGCTGTTTAGAGAAGCTAATTAAAGTAATGCTGTGTTTGTGATATGATTTGGAATGGTGTCAAGTTGTGGTACCTGCCAAAGACTGTAAGAGTAGGCTGTACTAGTGGTTACTCATGAGGATGTTACGTTCAAGTTCAGCATTTGTTTTAGTGATTATCGATCGCTTACAGTACGTGAAAATGCTTCCTTAAATGTTTATTTTATTATCTCTGGTCTGGGCGTATAGTACAAAAGCAAGACCATTGCACCTCTCAGTACAGACTACAGACTACAGAGGCATCTCGCTGTTGGGTGTGTCTAGACACTGTTCTTACAGCATCCGATACAGTTCTGTGTTATTATTCCACTGTAGTACTGACAAAAACATGTGTTCATGCTATGGCAACACTGCAACGTGTGGTTGTATGAAATTGAGCCCATATCCTTGTCTTTAGCAGAGAGCATCCTCACCTGAACTTCATGCCCCCTGTTAAACACACATGTTGATCTTAAATAATTCAAATCAACTATATGTAGATGCCCCACATCTCCTCTAAGGCTATTTGCAGTCCCTATTGATTTTCTGCTTGTGTAGCTGTCTTTCTAATGTTTATCCTCCCATTCTCTCTACATCATTCACTCTCTCCCTTTTTATCCTCTCTCCCCTGCCCACTCACCCTCTCTCCCTTTTTATCCTCTCTCTCCCCTGCCCACTCACCCTCTCGATCTCCCTCTCACTTTTTATCCTCTCTCTCCCCTGCCCACTCACCCTCTTTATCCTCTCTCACCCTCTCGATCTCTCTCTCTCCCTCTCCCTCTTATCCTCTCTCTCCCCCTGCCCACTCACCCTCTTTCTTTCTCTCAAATGTTTATCCTCACTCACTCTCTCCCCTCCCTATGTCTCTCTCTCTCTCAGGGTAATGCTGTCGGGGTACGAGGGGGCTGCTCGCCTCAGAGGTCGCCCCCCAGCCAACCCCCTGGTGAAGAGGGAGCCCAGGGAGGAACCAGCCACGGCTCAGGGACA